>NC_057810.1:706837382-706849957 GCF_018294505.1 Triticum aestivum | reverse complement strand
GCATACTGTATTTGTACGCTGTAATTGTACCGTAGACAGGAGTGTGTGTGTGCAGTTTTCCCTGTAAGCACACTGGCCCACCTCCTCTGATCATGGCCACCCCACGACTTCGATCGTGGCTACATGCCTCTCCCTGTAAACTATATCTATGCCCAAGTGCAATAGAATCGATGCGTTCGATCTCTTCTCTTGAAACATGTAGCAATCTCACTACTCTGTCCATGTAGCACATAATATACACTATGTTTATGTATGTATATGCATGAGAGGGGATTTTCTACTCGTGTACCTACACCCTTCATGAACTGTAAAATCATAAAAAAAATGAAAAAACTGAAATTTTGGAACTCCAAACACGATCAGAAGTATTAGCTTTTTGCAAAATTTCATCCGCAAATAACATTCAAGGAGCCCTCACCAAAAAAACAAACAAAATCAGTGCTCAAAGTTTTGTGTTACAGAAGAAAAAAATGTATGTATATGTATATATGTTTGTGACCTTGCAGCTAGTTGCACCATGGTGAAAGATGTTTGGGAGGAAGACAGACAAGAAGAAAGATGAAGGAAGGGAGCAGACTTTCGCATCAGAGGAGACACAACAACGGGCACTGACGAAATCCTGCAGGGGTAAGCCTTTCTTCGGCGGAGACAATGTCAGGTATGTTGATGTCATTTTGGGTGGTATGGTCAGCATGGTGCAACCGACCGGGGAGCTCTATGGTAGGGAGTTCCATGACGCCACCAAGACCCCGCTTTTGCTGGTATGGATGATGGAGCACTTTAGTGAGCTAGACCCTGCCAAGATGGTTCTTCCAGACATCGGTAGGTTGGCCGCGTTTGCCAAGATGAAACAGGCCCAAAAGGCTCTAAATTAAGATGGAATGCTCAATTTACTTTGAGAATAAGAAATATAAGGATCTATGTTGCATTGCAAGAAATATATGTTACAATATGTAGACCGCCGCTGGTCTAATTGTTTTCTCTCTCAAATGCTTGATGTAATATGAACAATGTAGTATATTAGATTTGAGTTTCATCCTCGTTTTTACATTCTTCACTTCCTCCCCAGTACAAATAGCTCACTATCGCCGACGAGTTAGGATTCTGGATTTTAGGGTGGGAGAGTAAGGAAGAGTAACGGTCTAAAAACATGTTCCTAGATTTAGAGGGGAGATAGATTAGGGATGATGGTATAACTATTGCATTAAGCTTGTGTTTTAGTAGTGGTAAGCCTAGTGTAAACTTTATAATTTATATAATCTAATAATGTGCCTCGACAACTAGGGAGGCGTCACCTAAGGCCGATTCCAGTAGATCAGTATTTAATCTTCTAGAAGTAGGTCTGCTTCTCCCGGTACTATGGTAAGGCGTGGATCGATCATGACACAAATGGATTTCTTTGTCATGTAATGGGTTAGAAGGGTCACGGTCCTGTACCATAGTGGGTGTTTTCCCTCCTTGACTAGACGAAGGACATATTCATTCCATTCAAGCAAGTGAGGAAGGGCGGCATATGAAAACAAACACACTAAGTGGAGGAGTTTTCTTATAAATATGAAGTCTGCCAATGTATATACCTATACAAACATAAAAAGGTAATTAAATATAGAAAAATAGTTTACTTATTAATATTGTAGAGAATTACAAAGTACAATTTCCCAAATGATTACAATATACTAGACTATTCTTTAAACATCTTACTTGAATCGACAATGTTGTAGTTTGAGGTTTTAGGGGACTTACAAGAGAATTTTATTAATTATAACCAATGGTTAATCCCGCATAACACCTTCAATTAAGTCGTGTTGATAGACGCCGTCTTCAAACTTGAAATGTTCAGTAGATGTGGAATATCCAACCTCTCTGGTCCTAAATCTTGTGAAAAATCTCGAGAAGAATGTCGGTTAGAAAAAACAGATGGACAGTCTCCTCGATGAGGACACACGATTAGTTCCCAACCTCGCCAGTCATAGAAATGGTAATTGTCTCCTAGCGTTATCGGTCGGCTAAGGGTATTTCTAACCGATCCCTAAAAATAGTGCAGGATCCGACGGAGTAAACCCTTCGTACAGCTTTTTTTTTTAAAAACATGTATTAATTAACTTAAAATTTTCGTACAATCATTCATTACAAACTTTGCCACACAGGCGGAACAGAATGAAAAAGAAACCCATGAGCTCTATTATCAAAACTAAACTTTGCAATCTCGTGAGCCACCTGATTTGCCCTCATGTTGATCTTTGAAATCTGCAAATTCACTAGCATCTTTGAGACATTTACCGCCTCCTTCTTTAGATCAACAAGGGAGGACATGTACATACAATCTCTTCCAAGAACTGAGGCCACAGAGGAGCAATCAATTTCCAAAATTACGGGCTTGTCTAGTGTCATACCAAGATACATGTCAGACAGAGATGCTCTAAGTTCCGCTTCCTCGACGCTATATCAAGCTCCAATATAATCCCAGGAAGAAAGAATAACTTGTCCACAATGGTTTCTCACAACCACCTCTATGCTCGCCATTTTAATGGCCTCCACAAAACTTGCATTGACATTAATCTTGTAGAACCCTAAGGTATGGGACTGCCAAGGAATAAACTTCCTCTCAACGTTAGTGGTTGGCTGAAATTCCACCTCCGCTTGCTTGCCTGCAATTTACCATGACAAGACGAGAAAGATAACCAATAATTTTCTGCAAAGCTCACTGAGGCTGTGATGGATTCCATTCCCTTACCAAAGATCAAATCATTCCTCAGATGCCGAACTCTCCGGAACATGAATATAGTTTGCTCACGCACAGGCGAATTTAATTGGTCCAATAAAATAAGAAACCATTCCGGTCCATAATATTGAAAATTTCCTCGGTTGGTAAATTCCACACTTCATTCAGCGCCATACAAAACACACGAGCCTTGGGACAACTCACCAACGCGTGAAAAATACATCCATCTTCAGTACCACAGATTGAGCACATACCTAGAATAGCTTGATGATGTTTGACCCTGTTGACTGGAACCGCCAGACTATTAGAAGCAGCCCTCCAGGTAAAAATTCTAATTTTCTGGGGAACATTAGCATTCCAAATTATATTCCAGAGCCTCCTATCTCCATTCGCACCACTCGAATTGCCTAAATCGATCTTCAAATCCTTAAGATTCAGTTCCAGTCTATACGCACTCTTCACCGAGAACAAACCACTTTTCTCGTGGTGCCAAGCAATAATATCTCCCTCACCCATTCTAAGAGGGTGCAACTTTAGGATCTCCTCTGCATCATGGATAAGAAATAGATGTCTGATCATGTTTTCATCCCATCTCCTAGTCCCACCCAAGAATAACTCGGACACCCATTTGATTCTAGTTCTGTTCTTCTTTGCAGAGATTTGAAGACCATATTCCCTTAGGGATCCAATTATCCCTCCACATATTTATACTAGTCACATCGACCACTCTCCATATGATGCCTTTTTAGCAGTTCAAGGTCATGAATAATTCCTTGCCAAGAAAGGGATAGATCTTGAGGGAAAATGATATCAATAAGATGCCCATGAGGATAATATATAGCATTCATCACCTTTGCACACGGAGAGTCCGAAAAAATGAAAAGACGCCAAGCTTGTTTTGCCAAAAGTGTTTGATTAAAAAGCCGAAGATCGCGAAATCTCATACCCCGTTCACTTTTTGGTCTCGTCATCTTATCCCAATCCAACCAATGTGTTCTTTTCCTTTTCTCTTCATCGCCCCACCAAAAATTCCTAATAATCTAGGATAACTCATCGTAGAGTGAAGCAGGGAATTTAAAAATACCCATTGCATAAACCGGTAAAGCCTGAATAACAGACTTGATCTGGATTTCTTTCACCCTGCTTGAAGCATATTTTTCAATCTAATCTAAAAACCGCTTGAGCGCTTTGCCTTTGCTGGATTGAAACTTACCCGCCTTCATACGGCCTTCTGGTGCAGGCAAGCTTAGATATTTATCCTCAAAACCATCGATCGTGATTTTAAGGATAACCAGGATGGACACCTGGTCCTCCTTTGAGCATTTTTTGCCAAATAAGACGGAACATTTATCCGGACTTAATAGTTGGCCAATTCCCTCCTCATAAGCCGACAAAATACCTTTAACATTTAGAGCTTGCTCTAAGTTACCTTTAGAAAAATAGGAGACTATCATCAGCAAAAATTAGATGAGATATACCTGGAGCATGTCTGTTTAGCCGGAAATCTAGGATAACCCCCCTTGCCGAAGCATCATTAAGTAACAACGGCAAAGCTTTGGCCACAAAGAGGATTAAGTATGGTGATAGCGGATCCCCTTGCCTGAGACCACGTGAAGGATGAAAAGGCTCAAGCAGTTGGCCATTCAAACGCACAGCAAATTTCACCGTAGTAACACAAGGCATAATCCACTTAATCCACTTGGAGCAAACCCATAAGCTTGTAGCATACTTTCCAGGAATTTTCAGTGGACACGATCATATGCTTTAGCGAGATCCAACTTATATGTACAAAATTCACCACAACTATCTTTTAACGTATTTAAAGAGTGCATACATTCGAAATAGATGAGGACATTATCAAATATTGATCTTCCAGGGATAAATGCACTTTGGGTAGGAGAAGTCATACCATCCAGCAGAGGTCTCAGTTTGTTGGCAAGGCACTTGGAGATAATTTAATAAATCTCATTACAAAGGCTGATTGGGCGAAAGTCCTTTATCGACTCAGGATTCTGCACCTTAGGAATAAGAACAATCATTGTATCATTTATCCCATTAGGTATATTTCCAGATATAAAGAGTTGTTGGACGGCACGAACAATATCCTCCTTAAGCAAACCCCAATTTCTTTGAAAAAACCTTGCAGGAAACCCATTTGGAAGAGGGCATCGCCGATTTCTTGCTCAAAAAAGGATTTACAAAGATCCTCATTCATTTGATCAGTCACCAAAGGTTTCACAAGAGAAATAATACATGAGGGATTTACCATAGAATCAAAGGATTAAAGATCCTTGAAAAAAGAATTTTTGATACCTTTGATTTCTTACATATCATGAGAAAGAGACCCATCATTTCTTCTGATGGCAGAAATATTATTCTTTCTCGCTCTCCAAGTGGCCTTCCTATGGAAAAAATTGTGTTCCTATCTCGCCACATCATTTTATCCGGACATGATCTCTACTTCCACATGATTTCTTCCTTAATCAGGAGCTCATCCATTCCCTTTAAAATTTTCTTCCTCTCCACTATTGCTTTATAATCATTTCTGTTAAATAACACAATTAATCTTTTAAGTAAATTTTCAAGCTTTTTTGGCAAATATCCAATGTGAACCTTACTCCACCCATGAAGAGACTTCATCAACTTGTCCAAATTATTAACAACATCTCCTAGATCTACACTAAGTTTTTACCGGATCTAACTGATCCCCTATATAACGTAGTAAAGTTACTTTTTTTGTGCACTTCATCGAACATATGCCATGCGTGTCCGTGCTGGTGCGATCTTGATAACCACCAGCCGTGCCGATGGAGCCAATGCACGGTGAGCCGGCGAGGCTAGCAGTGCCGGGGCGAAGCTATGCATGCGAGCAGTCACATGGATGTAGCTGGGAAGCTGCCTTCTGCGAGGATTCACTACAAGAAATATGTCAACTTGTGACCCTCACTATTGGTCGCTGAAAGGTCATAGTTTTTCATTTGAGACCTTTTTGTGTCCAAAAATAGAAGGTCAAAAGGTGGCGGTCGTAAACTGAAATTATGACATTCTTTGTGATCTGTAAAAGGTTGCTGGTTCCACGACCAAATTTTTGGTCACTAGCAACCTCCCCAGGCCACGTAGGCATCCAGCGTGGCAAGCTGATGTGGCACAAGAATCAGCCCGGTCTGATTCGGCGTTTTACATGGGCCAAGCCCAACAATTCGGCATTTTTAATGTATTTTTTCATGTTATTTTTTGCTAGCTACATGGGCCTAGCCCAGCAATTCGGCGTTTTTTTCTTGTCCATTGCCTTTTATAGTACATTTTTTTCACCCTCAACCCTTTTATAGTCCATTTCTGTCTTGGGCCTCGGCCTTTTTACATTCCATCTACTTTTTGGGCCTTGGCATTTTCGTTTGTCACACTGGTCATCTTTCTATTTCTCACACTTTCGCAATAAACAAATGAAAAATATTTCAAATGGCAAGAGAACATATGAAACTGTAAAATGATAGCCAATATTAGCACCAAATATGCTGACTATTGTACAAATATGAAATTACAGTATTTACAATAGTGTTCATACAACCAGATATGCTGGCTACTGTACAACATAACTAGCACTACATTATTACTCGCTACTCTTTACTTTGTCGGGCTTCAAGCTTCTTCAAATTTCTTCAGCCCAGAGCTCCTGTAAAGAGAGGTAACACCACACTTTTAGAGCTAGATCAAGGCACAAAATGTTTATTTGGTTGGGTCGTGCTACAACAATCACATAGAAGCATAATTATAAGCACAAATACACCAATCATCTCAGTTCAAGCAAATCACCTATAGTAGCAAAGCATGAAAAAGGAAGCAGCACATGGCAGGAATGTTTACCACATCTCAGTTGATGACTTCAAATAGGAATAATGTATACAAGTATAATACAAAAATATGAGAAACTATCACAGTACAGAAATGGTATCACGGATATATATAGCTAACTCAATGACAGATTGAAATGTTTTAATCAATGTATGGAACTCAAAGAACTTTTCCGGTTAGTCACCAGCATCGTGCATTTTCACTTCAATAACTGCAGAAATTAGATAGTATATGAAGGCAATACTCTAAAGATATATCTCTCTCAAACATATAGAGTACAACTGAAGCAAATGCAGCTGCTCTTGCTGATATATCTCACTAAACATGGTCTTGCTAACTTACTATGTTAACACAGACTAATCCGAGTGAACCAGCTAATTCTAGTTCGTCCACGGACCACACAACGAATGAATGCATCAAGGTTTGAAGACAGTACTACGTACATCCTACAACATCGAATCAGCACAACAAAACCGAAGACCATGCAACCAATGAGCTGCAGCTGCGTCACTGAATTAGGAGCAGAAGAAATTGAGCTTTGCGCCAGATGCAGCTAGCAAGCATAAAGAAAGGGGCGAACATGGAAAGCGAGATACCTTGATTTGGTACAGCTTGAGCCATGCCGACCAGCATCCGTTACTTTGCCGGGTGCCTAGCATCCTCAGTGATGGGGATGACATTGGTCCTCTTCTTGGCCATGTTGACAAGATCCCTACCACTCCGGTGAGAGAACTCAACGGCATACACCAACCCAGTCTGCAAAGTGACAAGACTTCGTTAAGACAACTCACATAAAGCAGCATTCACTTGAAATACACAAAGGAAATAGTGACGAGATCTCACCGGTCCAACAATGTCAGACACATGAGACACGGTTGTTCTAAAGGCAGCTCCGAGGTACATCACACGTGTTCCAGGAGCCTGAACCAAGAACCACAAAGTCAGCTACTACAACAATGGTTCCAGTCTGAATTACATCCTTGACAAAACAAGGTATTCAAACAATCCAGAATGCAAGCGGAGGCACAAAAAGGACTTACAATCCAAATGTTGTCCACACCACCGAGCACAGCAGCAGCCAGCTTGGATCTGAAGGGGTTCCACACCCTATACTCAACCTTGGATGCTTCCTCGTTCTGTACAATTAACAAAACAGCAATAAACATCAGTCTACTGCATCTGTAGAACAGTCACGAACATCAATTCAAATCAGCACCAATAAGTGCATCTCTCAGCCAGGACGGGTGCATCATAAGTTTACAAGGAAAGAACTTATAATGACAACATCTTTGCTTAATCCCCCTGGATGGATAGGAATAATGCAACCAAGGCCTAAGTACCTAACTACTAGTATGTACTAACGATAGATACAGATAGCAAGATATTGAAGGAATATGCCCTAGAGGCAATAATAAAGTTATTATTTATTTCTTTATTTCATGATAAATGTTTATTAGTCATGCTAGAATTGTACTAATCGGAAACATAATACATGTGTGAATACATAGACAAACAGAGTGTCACTAGTATGCCTCTACTTGACTAGCTCGTTAGTCAAATATGGTTATGTTTCCTAGCCATAGACATGAGTTATCATTTGATTAACGGGATCACATCATTAGGAGAATGATGTGATTGACCTGACCCATTCCGTTAGCTTAGCACTTGATCGTTTAGTATGTTGCTATTGCTTTCTTCATGACTTATACATGTTCCTATGACTATGAGATTATGCAACTCTCGTTTACCGGAGGAACACTTTGTGTGCTACCAAATGTCACAACGTAACTGGGTGATGATAAAGGTGCTCTACAGGTGTCACCGAAGGTACTTGTTGGGTTGGCATATTTCGATATTAGGATTTGTCACTCCGATTGTCGAAGAGGTATCTGTGGGCCCTCTCGGTAATGCACATCACTATAAGCCTTGCAAGCATTGTGACTAATGAGTTAGTTGTGGGATGATGTATTACGGAACGAGTAAAGAGACTTGCTGGTAACGAGATTAAACTAGGTATTGAGATACCGACGATCGAATCTCGGGCAAGTAACATACCGATGACAAAGGGAACAACATATGTTGTTATGCGGTCTGACCGATAAAGATCTTCGTAGAATATGTAGGAGCCAATATGGGCATCCAGGTTCCGCTATTGGTTATTAACCAGAGAGGTGTCTCGGTCATGTCTACATAGTTCTCGAACACGTAGGGTCCGTACGCTTAACGTTCGTTGACGATATAGTACTATGAGTTATGTTTGTTGGTGACCGAATGTTGTTCGGAGTTTCGGATGAGATCACGGATATGACGAGGTACTCCGGAATGGTCCGGAAGTAAAGATTGATATGTGGATAGTAGTGTTTGATCTCCGGAAGGGTTCCGGAATCCATCGGAAGGGGTTCCGGATGTTTCCCAAAATGTTTGGGCACGAAAACACTTTATCTCGGCCAAAGGGGAAAACCCACAAGGTTTTTGGAAAGCACAAAAGGAAGTTTTGCGGAGTCCAGGGGCCAGACGCCAGGGTCCCTGCCGTCTGGGTCCAGACGCCGGGAACCCTGGCGTCTGGCCCTGGAGTCCGAGAAGGACTCTTGCCTTTCGGGTGAAACTGACTTTGTGGAGGCTTTTACTCCAAGTTTCGATCCCAAGGCTCAACATATAAATAAAGGGGTAGGGCTAGCACCCAAGACAGATCAAGAAACACCAAGCCGTGTGCTGGCAACCCCGTCCCCTCTAGTTTATCCTCCGTCATAGTTTTCGTAGTGCTTAGGCGAAGATCTGCGGAGATTGTTCTTCACCAACACCATCACCACGCCATTGTGCTACCGGAACTCATCTACTACTTCGCCCCTCTTGCTGGATCGAGAAGGCAAGGACGTCATCGAGCTGAACGTGTGCCGAATGCGGAGGTGCCGTGCTTTCGGTAATTGGATCGGTCGGATCGTGAAGACTTTTGACTACATCAACCGCGTTGATATAACGCTTCCGCTGACGGTCTATGAGGGTACGTAAACGATACTCTCCCCTCTCATTGCTATGCATCACCATGATCTTGCGTGTACGTAGAATTTTTTTTGAAATTACTATGTTCCCCAATAGATATATGCATACCGCATACCAGATACAACATATAATGATCAAACTAATGTATAACAATTACATTATTATCTATTTAAGTTTTTATCTGGTACAAACAAACTCCAGAATGCCACAGAGAAGAGAACAGAAACATGCCACACGCGTAACATAATTGCTTTCCCACCTGATAGGCTGATACTGCAACCAGAAGTAGGATTGCCTAGTAGGAGCATGTGTCCGATCTACCCATGTTGTCTAAATTGTTTAAGGGTCTGTCTATGTCACATCTAGATGTGAGATAATACCTCACATCTAAGGTGACGTCATCCTCTAAATTCTGTCCCCACCTCGTTGACAAACAAAAAATCAGCTTGTTTGATTGTCGATCTCCCACATGCCGTTGTTTGTATGTCGTCAACCCTCCCACCCAGCCCGACTACCCTTCCACCTGGTGGGCCTTGTTAGTTGGGCTTTGTATTGTATTTATGTTTGTTTGTTTGAAAAAAGCAAGATCTGCTCACAGGCCTGGGCCTTGTTTGTTAAAGAAAAGAACTTGCTTGCTTGTAAAAGAAGTTGGGTGGCTGGGAAAGTAGGAAAAATCCTAGTAGCGAGTCACGCACTGGCGTGCTAGATCTTGTGTCATTAGTAAGCTAACTCTAATTTACATGAAGTTCTATACACTGATATTTATGTTCCATTTTTTCTGACAAAACATGGCCTATATATGACAACTAAAAGTATTCTTACATTTTTCAGGGAGCACTGTTGCAGAAAAAGAAAAAGGGAAACATTATAATTCAGTGTTCGAATGCACGAAATTTTCATTCATTTTCACTTGGACAACCTAATCCTGCCTAAAAAGCAATAAAATAACTCCATCTTATGTTTTTCATTGGTTCTAGACTAACATTGTTACATGAGTCTAGCGTTTGTGCAACCAAAATTACATTTCATAGCATGGAACAAACAATGATATTATACTGTCAATAAAAACCTATAAACATCTAATCACCACAAAAAAGTAGTACCGTTGCTCATTGTCCAAAATAAGTACTACACAACTCAGCATGCAACAGGCAAACCTGACAGACCGACAGTGTTACTACACCTCTTAACAAAGTATTCAGAAACTGGACCACACATCAAGCAAATTTATTTACAAAGAGAAAATGGACACCAACACTCCGCCGTCGCCGCTCGGACACATCCGATAACTTAAAAAGATTTGAAAAACATCAGAAAGCATGTATATCATAAAACTCGATAATGCAGGGTATATCAGGCACCGATACAAAAATGTTAGCTGACATAGACTGACCTTGCTGTCAAGCTTCTAACAAATTTCATAAACAAACAAAGTTAGATAGTCCATGTAGCCACCTTGGCACCTTGCAAAAAACAAAAAGGCCTCCAATCTAAACCATTAGGCTAACACCACAGGGTCTAAAAAACACACAAAAAAATATCAGTGTCGGTGTGTGAAACAAACAAACCCAGAAAAACATTGATAAAATTTTCCTCACTTCTCTGCCTGCCACAACAATCTGTAGGTTGATCAATCTAAAAATTCTGGGAGACTGTTGATGACATCCACCTTCACAAATACTGATCGGGTTTCCCTGCTTCCATTCTCACATGCTTGCACCTTGTGGGGAAACAAAAAATATCATTGTTAAAAATGTGTTGTGAAACTATGACAAAATAGGCCCTTGAAAAAAACAAAAAAAAGTGAACCAAAGTAGGAAACAACTTCTGTTTCTAGATACTGAACTTTCTGTTTGGGAACAAATTGTTGTTTTGACTATGTACCAACCATTTACCCTGTTCGCTCATTTGGTCCAGCTTATTAGTTACTTAACCCTATACTACAGCAGGAAACATCGATGAGTGTACCCACAAACAAAAAAAGATAAGAAGAAAATAATGTTCAAAGTATCTTCATCATTGACAGTGGTATAATTTTTTGCAATAAATATTGAATGCGGGTAGGATCATCATTACAGGGCCTTGGAATGGGCGTGTCATATATACAACTTTTACTTGTTGCAGACAATGAGGTTTGTCGATAAAAAAACATCAGAAAAAACAAATAGAGACAAGGGAAAAGTGAGGTTGAATGCTTTTGCTTGTGTGTTTATGTACCCAGAATGTATATGCTAGTTCGCCATAGTTGAACTATGATCTGATGTGTGCTGAGATAAGGAGCACCAAACCACTAAAAAATGACCCCCTAGTTTACATAAAATGTTGAATGGAAAAACACTATGGGCTCTCCCCTAGTTGCTAGTCAAGTCGAGCGTGGATTTGCAACTAGTACAACAACACCTATGGGCCCTAGTTATGAGTCGGGGGTGGACTCGTGACTGGGACAACAAAAACAGAACTACAAACCCTAGTTGCGAGTCGAGGGTGAACATCTAACTAGGAGGAAAACAAACTGCATGCTGAGTTGCGAGTCGAGGGTGGAATTGCAACTGGGACAATAAAATAGAACTACGGGCCGAGCTGCTGGGACTTGCAACAAAGAAAAAACTATAGGCTAGTTGCGAGTTGGGGCGGACATTAAACTAGGAGAAAACAAACTGCGGACCCGGTTGCGAGTCAAGGGTGCATTTGCAGCTATGACAACAACAAAAACTACAGGCCTCAGTTGCGGCTCGAGAATGGACTTGCAACTAGGACAACAACAACTACAGACTCAGTTACGAGTCAAGGGTGGACTTGCAACTGGGACGAAAACAAACTATGAGCCCCGGTTGCGAGTCGAGGGTTGGCTTGCCACTGGGCCTAGTTGCGAGTTGAAGGCGGACTTGCAACTCGGACAACTACACAAAACTAACATATCATTTGTGATTCGAGGATGGACTTGCAAATGGGACAATAATATACTACATGCCCAATTGAGTGTCGAGCATGGATTTGCAAG
>NC_057810.1:706716088-706836714 GCF_018294505.1 Triticum aestivum | reverse complement strand
TTCAGGTCGCGGGTCTAATTGCAACTACTATGAAACAAGAACAAAAAACAACCCCCCGACTTGCGAGTCGAGGGTGGACCTGCAATTAGGCAACTACATAACAACACCCTCCCGAGTTGTAGATGAGGGTGGACTTGCAGCAGGGCCGACAGAAATCCCTAGTTGCAGGTCAAGGGTCTAATTGCAACTACTATGAAACAAGAACAAAAAACAACACCCCCCCCCCGACTTGCGAGTCGAGGGTGGACTTGCAACTAGGGCAACTACAAAACTACCACCTCCCGAGTTGCGAGTACACTGTTGACTTATAACTGGCGCAATTACAAACTACATCCTCGAGTTCCAAGTCGGGGGTGGACTTGCAACTGGGGTGAAAATAAACAACACCCTCCCGAGTTGCGAGTACATGGTTGACTTGCAACTGGGGCGATTACAAACTACGTCTCAGGTGAAAACAAAACAACACCCTCCCAAGTTGCGAGTCGAGGGTGGACTTGCATTTGGGCCGACAGAAACCCCTAGTTGCATGTCGAGGGTCTAATTGCAACTACTATGAAACAAGAACAAAAACAACACCCCCCGAGTTGCGAGTTGATGGTGGACTTGCAACTAGGGCAACTACAAAACTACCCCCACCCGTGAGTCGGGGGTGGACTTGTAACTAGGACAACAACAAACTACGAGCTCAGTTGCAAGTCGAGAGTGGACTCGCAACTAAGATGAAAAACAAAATAGAGGCCCAGTTGCGAGTCGAGGGTGGACTTGCAACTAGAACAACAACAAACTATGGGCCTAGTTAGGGTCGAGGGTGAACTTACAACTTTGAGAATAACAAAAGAATGAACCTGGTTGTGAGTCGAGGATGGACCTGCAATTAGGACAACTATGAAACAACACGCCCGGTTGCGAGTAAATGGTCGACATGCAACTGGGATGAAACAAACTATGGACCCAGTTGCGAGTCAAATGTGGAATTGCAACCGGAGTATAAAACAAAAGACATGTCTAGTTGCGAGTCGAGGGTGGGCTTGCAAGAGGGAGAACTATGAGGCCAGTTGCGAGTCGAAGGTGGACTTGCAACTGAGATAGCTACGAAACTACAAACCCAGTTGCGAGTCAAGGGTCGACATGCAACTGGGATCAAACAAACTACAATCCTAGTTGCGAGTCAAGGATGAACTTGCAACTAAGATGAAAAGACAAAATACAGGCCAAGTTGCGAGTCAAGGGTGGGCTTCTAACGAGGATAAAACAAACTATGGGCCTTGCTAGTTGCGAATCAAGGATGGACTTGTAACTGGGACAACTGTACAAAACTATGATATGAGTTGCGAGTCAATGTTGAGTTTGTAAGTGTGACAACTACAAACTGTGACCTTAATTGCGAGCCAAGGGTAGACTTACAACTGGGATAAAAAACAAACCACATGCCTAGTTACAAGTCAATGGCGAGCTTGCAACTGGGACAACTACACAAAACTACAAAACTATAACAATTGCAAACTATGAGCCGAGTTACGAGCAAAAGATGGACTTGCAACTAGGTGAGTCTAAAGGTAGACTTGCAACTGGGACAAGCGCATAACCTACCTCTTTGACTTCTATGACATTGCCAAATGACATGAGCACTCAAGAACGCGTGCAAAAAATGCCCACTAAAAACATATGTACAACACGGGCGGGACGACAAATGAATAGAAGGGAACAAAGCGATAGAGGAATACATTGGCCGACATGCAAGATAAAAAATTTACACTAAATTACAACATCAAGATCCGATGGAACATTGCTAATTTTATCTTGATAAAGCTTAGAAGAAATGGGAGACAATGTGAAAATGAACAAAGAAGGTAACAACCGCGATAGACCTTCGCTTTTCTTGTCTCTTCTAATTCTACACCGTGGCCTAGAAATAACGTAGAGAAATGGCTTGTCAGTGCGGCACAATAATGGGCAGAAAAGTGTGAGCCAAAGTGACCAACAAAAGGATGCGCGACAAACAAAATATCGACCAACAAGGCGGGGATAGCACTTGCATAAAAATTAGAAAAACTAAATCAACCGGTAAAAAACTTAGATGAGACATCATCAAAAATCATCTAGATGCGATTTTGCAATTTAGTATAAAGGTTTCGACTGGACAAATGGAGGGCAAAAGCCACGCCAGACAGAACAAAATACATGAACCGTACAACAATTAATCATCTGGAGAGAATTAGCAAATAGTCAATCTGATTTGTACAAAAAACAAAATTCAAAAAATTATAACAGTTTTCTTTTCGAAAATCACAAACAACTCACATTTTTTAAAGGCAAATGAACAACTCGCATTTTTTTGAGGTGGTCGAACAACTCAGATGGACGTGAAATGATCGGGGGACAAAGAAAAAAACCAGGCCCAAACACTGACACAAGGAACACATGCCAATAAACAATGACTAAGGACATAATGGGCCCAAGAAACGCAGCAACAATGCGAGCACAACGGACGCGGCAAACTACATGAATCAAGGGCTCGTGTAACACCCCAAAATTTTAACCTTGTTTTATAAATTAAAATTTTGCCAGGAAACTAAAACTTTTATTTTCTGGATTTCCTTCTGATTTCAGAACCACTCTTTTCCTTATTATTATGGAGTTTTTACCCCAAGTGAAAACTTTTCAATCATTGTTGGACTTATTTTCCCTCTCAAATAAAACAATTCTTTTATCAGTGGGATTATCTATATAATTATTTCCCCCCTGAGCTTTATTTCTCTAAATTGGTTCTTCATAAGTTTTAGGGTTCCATTTGCACTGCAACCCTTTGATAAATTCTTTTAAAAATCCCACCAAAATTTGGGGATGTCACGTGATGTTTTTAAATCACTTTTATGCAAAAAGATATTTCATTCTTTGGATATTTTGAGCTCTGCATCAAATTTTCAAATCTGGTCCAGAGAGCAATTTTACACTACAACCTATTTAAATATTTCTTTAAAACCTCTACCAAAATTTTGGGATGTCAGTACGAGCATATTATTCCACTTTATGCAAAAACCCAGTGATGTTCTTTGAAAAATTTGAGTGAATCAACCTCACTTTCATTCTGGTCCATCTTGATGGTTTGTACAGCAACCATATTTTTGCTTGCCCCTTTGCCCTTGATCCTTTCTCCTGCTTATAGCACACCCTACAAAACCCTTATGTCCAGGAGGATGGGCTCGTTGGAATATTTTTGGTTGACGAAATAATGCCATTTACCTCCTGTCCAAAGATTGAAGTTCTGCAAAACTTGCACTAACAAGTTTGTGCTTTTCACAAACTAACCTCACCACCCTCTTATTCATCTAAAGAGACCCCAATCTGAAAGAATTGTCCACTCCAAGAAATGCCTAGGTGCCCGTGGCATTTTGTCAAACACCTTGAGAGCATGAACATATTTGGCATGAGTTTTAGTTTGCACTATGAACTTGCTTCCCTTGCCTAACCACCTTGTCCAATAGACTCCCAGTTACTCCTAACCTAGGTCTGTTAAACCCCAACCTCCCCCGAGACCTCTAGCACGCCCTGGCATTTTGTCGAGCACGTCCCGTGCATGCTCTGGGCGCGAGCAGAGCACGCGTTTTGCACGTGCCGCGCCCGAGCCGCCGCGTCGCGCCCCTGGGTTTGCCCACACTGCAGAGCCGCGCCACGCACTCTCCCTCTCACCGCATCACGCCAAGCAGCCCGGGCACCCTACAGCACCGCCGTCAGGGCACTCTTGGTGGCACGCCGGCGTCCGTAGTGCGCCTCTGCCACGGATGGCGCCGCCCGAGCCTCCTCCGTTCGCCAGCTGCCCTCGTGAGCAAGCCGTCCTCATCCGCTCGCCCTTCCGACCCCGCTAGCCTCCACCACGTCACCCTGCCGCAAACAGAGCGGCGGTTCACCGGCAAGCTTATCCGCAGTCACGGGAACCGACCTCGCCGGGCTATATAAAGCCCTCTCGATCCTGCCTAGGCTCATCAGCAGCCTCTCTCGAGCCGTAGGAAGCCTCCCCCTCCCCAGTTGGCCAGGGGCCACTCTCTTCCCCAACTCCGGCAGAATCGGCCGCCACCTCGCTCTGGCAAAATACGGCCAAGGCCAAAGCCCCCAGACCCCTCCCGTGCTTCCATCCTCCTCCCCATGACCCTACGGAGCCGCCCAACACCTCAGACCCGCTCGGGAACCACCATAGCCAGAAGCCCCAAAAGCTCCCGAGGCCACCTCCGCCGAGGAGCTCACCGCCGGTGACTCCCTCCGTCCCCACCTGCCTGGCAACCACCGGGAGGACCGCCCTGGAGTGGCGGATCCATCCCCGCCCTCGGGGCCCCGCGAGGAGCAGCCAATCGCCGGCGATGATCACCGGAGTCCCGCCTCCGCTCGGGCAGAGGAAGAGGAGGGAAGGACGACTGGTCAAACCTGACCGGTGGGCCTCCCGGACCCACTGTCAGTGACCCCGCACCTGTCCACGTGGGTTAAGTGGAAGCGTATTTCCGGAGTACGTCTTCGACGTGTTCATTTTCGAATCGTTTTTTTTCTTTTTTCTATTTTATTAAAAAACAGAATATTGACTAAACTTTGACTGGCTATAACTTTTTAAATATAACTCCAAATGAATTGATTCTTTTTCCTACCTCCCTCAAATTTAGTATAGTTTATTTAAAAAAATTCAGACAACTTTTTGGTACTGTTTTTGAAACTATATATTGATTCAAAAATATTTTTAATAGGATTTTGGAGAGAAGATAAAGCTTTCAAAAGTTTTGGAGTGCACCATGCCTCCCCACAACTTGAAGGCAAGCATCCTGAACCCTGGCATAATATTTTTGGTGTGTTGGTTGACACGATTATAACACCACCTCATTTCGGAGAACTCATTATTTTATGTGGTGATACGATAATTTGCATGTATGCATATTGGAGATTTCCTTGCTGTTGGAAACAGATATTCTTGTGATGATAATCATCCTCAAATGCCTTGCATGCATGCCGGAAAGAAATCCGCGAAAGCCTCTGCCTTGGGTAGGCGTGAGCTTGTCTCCGGTCTCCGTCGGGACGGCTATGTCCGGTATGGCATGGTAAGGTATAGTGAGTGGTGATTCTGTTGGTTGAAATATATTTTTTATACATATCATGCAGGGAATACTTAAGCCTCCTGAGTCAGCCGTAGATCGAGTTTTGTTCCAGTAACCCCCATACTTGGTTCGTGCTACCACTTGTCCCTGCCGTAGGTAGGGTATGGTTCAGTAAGTTGTCAACCCTTGTCTTGGCACACACCGTACAGAGAGGCCATGGTGGAAGATACCGGCTGTATCCGGTAGGCATGCCACCTGGTCCGGGAGCATGGGTGTTTCCGGTTGGGACCGAGAGGGGGGCACCCCTTAGAGCGCGCGATAGAAATTTGATCCCATGCTACGCGAGGTTGTAGCTCCCCACTTAGAGTTTTACTTAACAAGTGTCGTGGGTGATTCCAGACACGAGTAAAGTTAAGCTGGTGTGTGCAAGTCAGGCGTGTTTTCGACTAAATTAAAAGACCGTAGACGGAATTAGTCCCGATGGACTAAAGAAATCCGTTACTCGTGGGTAAAGGGTACACCCTCTGCAGAGGTATTAAACCTATTCGAATAGCCGTGTCCATGGTTAAGGACTACAGTCTGGGTCGGGTCAAGTGTCGGTCTTAGTGTCGGTCTTCGAAGGAGAAACTGCTAAACCAGAACATGGGTCATGATTTGTGACTTGTGTTGATTATGATGATTGTGATTATTTTTATCATGGACTAACTATTGTCATTACTTGATTTATTGAGTATCCCTGGGACGATTTTACCTCCTGGATATTCACTTTTATTTACCTTCATTATAAGCCCTTTATGTGGCGTCGCACAGACGCCCGACTGTGGCATGCTTGTTATTTATTTACTTTATAAGCCCTTTATGTGGCATCGCGCAGACGCCCGACTGTGGCATGCTTGTTATTTATTTACTTTATAAGCCCTTTATGTGGCGTCGCGCAGACGCCCGTCTGTGGCATGCTTGTTATTTATTTACTTTATAAGCCCTTTATGTGGCGTCACGCAGACGCCCGACTGTGGCATGTTTGTTATTTATTTACTTTATAAGCCCTTTATGTGGCGTCGTACAGACGCCCGACCATGGCATGCTTGTTATTTATTTACTTTGTAAGCCCTTTATGTGGCGTCACACAGACGCCCGACTGACGCATGCTTCATATTATGGCCCTTTCGAGGCGTCGCTTCAGACACCCGATCGGTGCATGTTATTTTTACCCCTTTATTGCATATTCATGTTGCATATAAATAACCTGCTTGCATGCATCAAAGATTTTATTTTATGACTGACAATGTGGTCATAGAATATTTCAGCGCATGATTATCATTTATATTATACCCGTGTTCATAATGTTTGCGAGTACATTTAAAGTACTCACTGGCTTGTCCCTGGCTATTGTCTTGGCCAGATTTCTTGCATGGAGAGGAGCGTTGCGATGACAGCCCCGGAACCTACGCAATGGTGATAGCAGCCTCGCGAAGATAGGAGTTAACCTGGTCAGCTGTTCCTGTGGGAAATGGAGTTCCATGGACACTGATGATCCACAAAACGCTTCCGCCATCAACCACTAGAAACCATTTGTTGTACTCCCAGGCCAGAATGGTCTTGTACTACATTTTTTTTAATTTTTCTTGGAATTTCTGTATCAAGTTGGTGCCTTATCAGCTAACAGTAATCCTGGCGATGGTGAGCACAACGGCCATTTTCTGGAAATTAATACCCGGAAAACCGGTCGTGACAAACTTGGTATCAGAGCCAGGCTGACCATTGGCTAACCCTATCTTAGCTAGGTCGAAAAACTTAGGCAAACCAACCCACCAGACCTTAACCTAATCCCAGCCAAGCTTCTCGTGCAAGATAGACACACAGTGACCCGACACCTTTTGGCATTCGGTGCCCAACCTATCACCCTAGCCTGTCGATCATGCGCCAGTGACCGACACATAATCTGTCTTATTCGCAAGCGTGCGAAGGAAGACTCCGTCCCTTTTTCTATAAAAAGGGCACGCTAGCCTCAACACAGCACAACCCAGCCTATTCCTCAAACCGAGCCAGAATGCCTGGCCCCATCGTGCACAATGAGACCACAGCAACCAACCTTGGAGGTTTTGTGACCGTGCTCACAAACCTCACCCGCCGTGCCTTCGCGTTAGAAGAGCCCCCCAGAATACGTTGTTTACCAAGGATCCATAAGCGGTGAGAGCCGTCAATTCTGGGCCACAGTGCATATTTATGGTAGGGGTCTATTGCCAGAACGCCCCTACAGGTTCACCGGAAGGACAACTTCCTTTGAGCCACAAGCCATCCAACTAGCTGCTCGAGAGGCTATAGTTCAACTCCGGCATTTGTCGCCCAGAGTTAACTGTCGCTCGTTCTACTACTACCCCAGCCGTAACGGATATGGTAGACCACCCCAAGTTGCCAACATAGATCACGAGACGGATCCTGCTTTGTTGCACTTAGTGCACTATGTAGGTGCACTAGAGGAACTGTTCGATCAAATCACCATTGATCTGGTCGCAGTTCGTGGAGAGCTGACTCGCCGAGCCCTAGGAAGAAGAGAAGATGAGCCCGACGCCGACAACCCTGTCATGCTGTTCGGACAACCGATCGAGACCTTGAGGTCTGCCCCAGCCATCAACCAAAATACCTTGATGACCCCAGAAGTGCTTCGTCACCTTTTGGGAACACGCTCCAACGGGATTGTGGCCAACAATCCCCGAGATGGTCATCATCGCTACCCCGACCCTGCAGTTCCTCAACCCCCTCCAGCTAATCCTGACGGTGAGAACCGTGGAGAAACCCCGACGTCCACAAGGCAAGCCCGCTTAGATATTAACGAGGTAGACTGAGTCACTCGAGCAGTACCGAGTCTTAGTATGTCCTCGCCTTGTAACTGTGTGATCCTGTATCGCCGTAATTAAATACTGTTTGCCTGTGCACCCCTATTTTTGTTATAAGCATGCATGAATAGGTTGATGTGCGATTGCATTTTTTTTATCCCAAGCGTAGCTGCCAAAGACCAACCTCGACGACGCAAGTTTGTGCTATGAATAAACCTTTTTGGTTTCAGCTAACAGGAATGATATTTTCAAAACAACCCCTAATAAATCTCGAGGACGAGATTTTTCTTAAGGGGGTAGTGTTGTTACACCCCAAAATTTTAACCTTGTTTTATAAATTAAAATTTTGCCAGGAAACTAAAACTTTTATTTTCTGGATTTCCTTCTGATTTCAGAACCACTCCTTTCCTTATTATTATGGAGTTTTTACCCCAAGTGAAAACTTTTCAATCATTGTTGGACTTATTTTCCCTATCAAATAAAACAATTCTTTTATCAGTGGGATTATCTATATAATTATTTTCCCCCTGAGCTTTATTTCTCTAAATTGGTTCTTCAGAAGTTTTAGGGTTCCATTTGCACTGCAACCCTTTGATAAATTCTTTTAAAAATCCCACCAAAATTTGGGGATATCATGTGATGTTTTTAAATCACTTTTATGCAAAAAGATATTTCATTCTTTGGATATTTTGAGCTCTGCATCAAATTTTCAAATCTGGTCCAGAGAGCAATTTTACACTACAACCTATTTAAATATTTCTTTAAAACCTCTACCAAAATTTTGGCATGTCAGTAGGAGCATATTATTCCACTTTGTGCAAAAACCCAGTGATGTTCTTTGAAAAATTTGAGTCAATCAACCTCACTTTCATTCAGGTCCAACTTGATGGTTTGTACAGCAACCATATTTTTGCTTGCCCTTTTGCCCTTGATACTTTCTCCTGCTTATAGCACACCCTACAAAACCCTTATGTCCAGGAGGATGGGCTCGTCGGAATATTTTTGGTTCACGAAATAATGCCATTTACCTCCTGTCCAGAAATTGAAGTTCTACAAAACTTGCACTAACAAGTTTGTGCTTTTCACAAACTAACCTCACCACCCTCTTATTCATCTAAAGAGACCCCAATCTGGAAGAATTGGCCACTCCAAGAAATGCCTAGGTGCCCGTGGCATTTTGTCAAACACCTTGAGAGCATGAACAGATTTGGCATGAGTTTTAGTTTGCACTATGAACTTGCTTCCCTTGCCTAACCACCTTGTCCAATAGACTCCCAGTTACTCCTAACCTAGGTCTGTTAAACCCCAACCTCCCCCGAGACCTCTAGCACGCCCTGGCATTTTGTCGAGCACGTCCCGTGCGTGCTCTGGGCGCGAGCAGAGCACGCGTTTTGCACGTGCCGCGCCCGAGCCGCCGCGTCGCGCCCCTGGGTTTGCCCACACTGCAGAGCCGCGCCACGCACTCTCCCTCTCACCGCATCACGCCAAGCAGCCCGGGCACCCTGAGTCAGCCGTAGATCGAGTTTTGTTCCAGTAACCCCCATAATTGTTTCGTGCTGCCACTTGTCCCTGCCGTAGGTAGGGTATGGTTCAGTAAGTTGTCAACCCTTGTCTTGGCACACACCGTACAGAGAGGCCATGGTGGAAGATACCGGCTGCATCCGGTAGGCATGCCACCTGGTCCGGGAGCATGGGTGTTTCCGGTTGGGACCGAGAGGGGGGCACCCCTTAGAGCGCGCGATAGAAATTTGATCCCATGCTACGCGAGGTTGTAGCCTCCCCACTTAGAGTTTTACTTAACAAGTGTCGTGGGTGATTCCAGACACGAGTAAAGTTAAGCTGGTGTGTGCAAGTCAGGTGTGTTGTCGACTAAATTAAAAGACCGTAGACGGAATTAGTCCCGATGGACTAAAGAAATCCGTTACTCGTGGGTAAAGGGTACACCCTCTGCAGAGGTATTAAACCTATTCGAATAGCCGTGTCCATGGTTAAGGACTACAGTCTGGGTCGGGTCAAGTGTCGGTCTTAGTGTCGGTCTTCGGAGGAGAAACTGCTAAACCAGAACATGGGTCATGATTTGTGACTTGTGTTGATTATGATGATTGTGATTATTTTTATCATGGACTAACTATTGTCATTACTTGATTTATTGAGTATCCCTGGGACGATTTTACCTCCTGGATATTCACTGTTATTTACCTTCATTATAAGCCCTTTATGTGGCGTCGCACAGACGCCCGACTGTGGCATGCTTGTTATTTATTTACTTTATAAGCCCTTTATGTGGCGTCGCGCAGACGCCCGACTGTGGCATGCTTGTTATTTATTTACTTTATAAGCCCTTTATGTGGCGTCGCGCAGACGCCCGTCTGTGGCATGCTTGTTATTTATTTACTTTATAAGCCCTTTATGTGGCGTCACGCAGACGCCCGACTGTGGCATGTTTGTTATTTATTTACTTTATAAGCCCTTTATGTGGCGTCGTACAGACGCCCGACCATGGCATGCTTGTTATTTATTTACTTTATAAGCCCTTTATGTGGCGTCACACAGACGCCCGACTGACGCATGCTTCATATTATGGCCCTTTCGAGGCGTCGCTTCAGACACCCGATCGGTGCATGTTATTTTTACCCCTTTATTGCATATTCATGTTGCATATAAATAACCTGCTTGCATGCATCAAAGATTTTATTTTATGACTGACAATGTGGTCATAGAATATTTCAGCGCATGATTATCATTTATATTATACCCGCATAATGTTTGCGAGTACATTTAAAGTACTCACTGGCTTGTCCCTGGCTATTGTCTTGGCCAGATTTCTTGCATGGAGAGGAGCGTTGCGATGACAGCCCCGGAACCTACGCAATGGTGATAGCAGCCTCGCGAAGATAGGAGTTAACCTGGTCAGCTGTTCCTGTGGGAAATGGAGTTCCATGGACACTGATGATCCACAAAATGCTTCCGCCATCAACCACTAGAAACCATTTGTTGTACTCCCAGGCCAGAATGGTCTTGTACTACATTTTTTTTAATTTTTCTTGGAATTTCTGTATCAAGTTGGTGCCTTATCAGCTAACAGTAATCCTGGCGATGGTGAGCACAACGGCCATTTTCTGGAAATTAATACCCGGAAAACCGGTCGTGACAAACTTGGTATCAGAGCCAGGCTGACCATTGGCTAACCCTATCTTAGCTAGGTCGAAAAACTTAGGCAAACCAACCCACCAGACCTTAACCTAATCCCAGCCAAGCTTCTCGTGCAAGATAGACACACAGTGACCCGACACCTTTTGGCATTCGGTGCCCAACCTATCACCCTAGCCTGTCGATCATGCGCCAGTGACCGACACATAATCTGTCTTATTCGCAAGCGTGCGAAGGAAGACTCCGTCCCTTTTTCTATAAAAAGGGCACGCTAGCCTCAACACAGCACAACCCAGCCTATTCCTCAAACCGAGCCAGAATGCCTGGCCCCATCGTGCACAATGAGACCACAGCAACCAACCTTGGAGGTTTTTTGACCGTGCTCACAAACCTCACCCGCCGTGCCTTCGCGTTAGAAGAGCCCCCAGAATACGTTGTTTACCAAGGATCCATAAGCGGTGAGAGCCGTCAATTCTGGGCCACAGTGCATATTTATGGTAGGGGTCTATTGCCAGAACGCCCCTACAGGTTCACCGGAAGGACAACTTCCTTTGAGCCACAAGCCATCCAACTAGCTGCTCGAGAGGCTATAGTTCAACTCCGGCATTTGTCGCCCAGAGTTAACTGTCGCTCGTTCTACTACTACCCCAGCCGTAACGGATATGGTAGACCACCCCAAGTTGCCAACATAGATCACGAGACGGATCCTGCTTTGTTGCACTTAGTGCACTATGTAGGTGCACTAGAGGAACTGTTCGATCAAATCACCATTGATCTGGTCGCAGCTCGTGGAGAGCTGATTCGCCGAGCCCCAGGAAGAAGAGAAGATGAGCCCGACGCCGACAACCCAGTCGTGCTGTTCGGACAACCAATCGAGACCTTGAGGTCTGCCCCAGCCATCGACCAAAATACCTTGATGATCCCAGAAGTGCTTCGTCGCCTTTTGGGAACACGCTCCAACGGGATTGTGGCCAACAATCCCCGAGATGGTCATCATCGCTACGCCGACCCTGCAGTTCCTCAACCCTCTCCAGCTAATCCTGACGGTGAGAACCGTGGAGAAACCCCGACGTCCACAAGGCAAGCCCGCTTAGATATTAACGAGGTAGACTGAGTCACCCGAGCAGTACCGAGTCTTAGTATGTCCTCGCCTTGTAACTGTGTGATCCTGTATCGCCGTAATTAAATATTGTTTGCCTGTGCACCCCTATTTTTGTTATAAGCATGCATGAATAGGTTGATGTGCGATTGCATTTTTTTTATCCCAAGCGTAGCTGCCAAAGACCAACCTCGACGACGCAAGTTTGTGCTATGAATAAACCTTTTTGGTTTCAGCTAACAGGAATGACATTTTCAAAACAACCCCTAATAAATCTCGAGGACGAGATTTTTCTTAAGGGGGTTAGTGTTGTAACACCCCAAAATTTTAACCTTGTTTTATAAATTAAAATTTTGCCAGGAAACTAAAACTTTTATTTTCTGGATTTCCTTCTGATTTCAGAACCACTCTTTTCCTTATTATTATGGAGTTTTTACCCCAAGTGAAAACTTTTCAATCATTGTTGGACTTATTTTCCCTATCAAATAAAACAATTCTTTTATCAGTGGGATTATCTATATAATTATTTTCCCCCTGAGCTTTATTTCTCTAAATTGGTTCTTCATAAGTTTTAGGGTTCCATTTGCACTGCAACCCTTTGATAAATTCTTTTAAAAATCCCATCAAAATTTGGGGATATCATGTGATGTTTTTAAATCACTTTTATGCAAAAAGATATTTCATTCTTTGGATATTTTGAGCTCTGCATCAAATTTTCAAATCTGGTCCAAAGAGCAATTTTACACTACAACCTATTTAAATATTTCTTTAAAACCTCTACCAAAATTTTGGCATGTCAGTAGGAGCATATTATTCCACTTTGTGCAAAAACCCA
Source organism: Triticum aestivum (assembly GCF_018294505.1). NCBI lineage: Eukaryota > Viridiplantae > Streptophyta > Magnoliopsida > Poales > Poaceae > Triticum > Triticum aestivum. The sequence goes on along the minus strand of NC_057810.1, from coordinate 706,823,718 downwards.
GTGATGTTCTTTGAAAAATTTGAGTCAATCAACCTCACTTTCATTCTGGTCCAACTTGATGGTTTGTACAGCAACCATATTTTTGCTTGCCCTTTTGCCCTTGATACTTTCTCCTGCTTATAGCACACCCTACAAAACCCTTATGTCCAGGAGGATGGGCTCGTTGGAATATTTTTGGTTCATGAAATAATGCCATTTACCTCCTGTCCAGAAATTGAAGTTCTACAAAACTTGCACTAACAAGTTTGTGCTTTTCACAAACTAACCTCACCGCCCTCTTATTCATCTAAAGAGACCCCAATCTGGAAGAATTGGCCACTCCAAGAAATGCCTAGGTGCCCGTCGCATTTTGTCAAACACCTTGAGAGCATGAACCGATTTGGCATGAGTTTTAGTTTGCACTATGAACTTGCTTCCCTTGCCTAACCACCTTGTCCAATAGACTCCCAGTTACTCCTAACCTAGGTCTGTTAAACCCCAACCTCCCCCGAGACATCTAGCACGATCTGGCATTTTGTCGAGCACGTCCCATGCATGCTCTGGGCGCGAGCAGAGCACGCGTTTTGCATGTGCCGCGCCCGAGCTGCCGCGTCGCGCCCCTGGGTTTTCCCACACTGCAGAGCCGCGCCACGCACTCTCCCTCTCACCGCATCACGCCAAGCAGCCCCGACACCCTACAGCGCCGCCGTCAGGGCACTCTTGGCGGCACACCGGCGTCCGCAGTGCGCCTCTGCCACGGATGGCGCCGCCCGAGCCTCCTTCGTTCGCCAGCTACCCTCGTTAGCAGGACGTCCTCATCCGCTCGCCCTCCCGACCCCGCTAGCCTCCACCACGTCACCCTACCACAAACAGAGAGGCGGTTCGCCGGCAAGCTTATCCGTGGCCACGGGAACCGACCTCGCCGGGCTATATAAAGCCCTCTCGATCCTGCCTAGGCTCATCAGCAGCCTCTCTCGAGCCGTAGGAAGCCTCCCCCCTACCCAGTTGGCCAGGGGGCACTCTGTTCCCCAACTCCGGCAGAATCGGCCGCCACCTCGCTCCGGCAAAATACGGCCAAGGCCAAAGCTCCCAGACCCCTCCCGTGCTTCCATCCTCCTCCCCATGACCCTACGGAGCCGCCCAACACCTCAGATCCGCTCGGGAAGCACAATAGCCAGAAGCCCCAAAAGCTTCCGAGGCCACCTCCGCCGAGGAGCTCGCCGCCGGCGACTCCCTCCGTCCCCACCTGCCTGGCGACCACCGGGAGGACCGCCCTGGAGTGGCGGATCCATCCCCACCCTCGGGTCCCCACGAGGAGCTGCCAATCGCCGGCGACGATCACCGGAGTCCCGCCTCCGCTCGGGCAGAGGAAGAGGAGGGAAGGACAACTGGTCAAACCTGACCAGTGGGCCTCCCGGACCCACTGTCAGTGACCCCTCACCTGTCCACGTGGGTTAAGTGGAAGCGTATTTCCAGAGTACGTCTTCGACGTGTTCATTTTCGAATTGTTTTTTTTCTTTTTTCCGTTTTATTAAAAAAACATAATATTGACTAAACTTTGACTGGCTATAACTTTTTAAATATAACTCCAAATGAATTGATTCTTTTTCCTACCTCCCTCAAATTTAGTCTAATTTATTTTAAGATTTATTTTAAAAAAATTCAGACAACTTTTTGGTACTGTTTTCGAAACTATATGTTGATTCAAAAATATTTTTAATAGGATTTTGGAGAGAAGATAAAGCTTTCAAAAGTTTTGGTGCAGGCAAGCTCAGATATTTATCCTCAAAACCATCGATCGTGATTTTAAGGATAACCAGGATGGACACCTGGTCCTCCTTTGAGCATTTTTTGCCAAATAAGACGGAACATTTATCCGGACTTAATAGTTGGCCAATTCCCTCCTCATAAGCCGACAAAATACCTTTAACATTTAGAGCTTGCTCTAAGTTACCTTTAGAAAAATAGGAGACTATCATCAGCAAAAATTAGATGAGATATACCTGGAGCATGTCTGTTTAGCCGGAAATCTAGGATAACCCCCCTTGCCGAAGCATCATTAAGTAACAACGGCAAAGCTTTGGCCACAAAGAGGAATAAGTATGGTGATAGCGGATCCCCTTGCCTGAGACCACGTGAAGGATGAAAAGGCTCAAGCAGTTGGCCATTCAAACGCACAGCAAATTTCACCGTAGTAACACAAGGCATAATCCACTTAATCCACTTGGAGCAAACCCATAAGCTTGTAGCATACTTTCCAGGAATTTTCAGTGGACACGATCATATGCTTTAGCGAGATCCAACTTATATGTACAAAATTCACCACAACTATCTTTTAACGTATTTAAAGAGTGCATACATTCGAAATAGATGAGGACATTATCAAATATTGATCTTCCAGGGATAAATGCACTTTGGGTAGGAGAAGTCATACCATCCAGCAGAGGTCTCAGTTTGTTGGCAAGGCACTTGGAGATAATTTTATAAATCTCATTACAAAGGCTGATTGGGCGAAAGTCCTTTATCGACTCAGGATTCTGCACCTTAGGAATAAGAACAATCATTGTATCATTTATCCCATTAGGTATATTTCCAGATATAAAGAGTTGTTGGACGGCACGAACAATATCCTCCTTAAGCAAACCCCAATTTCTTTGAAAAAACCTTGCAGGAAACCCATTTGGAAGAGGGCATCGCCGATTTCTTGCTCAAAAAAGGATTTACAAAGATCCTCATTCATTTGATCAGTCACCAAAGGTTTCACAAGAGAAATAATACATGACGGATTTACCATAGAATCAAAGGATTAAAGATCCTTGAAAAAAGAATTTGTGATACCTTTGATTTCTTACATATCATGAGAAAGAGACACATCATTTCTTCTGATGGCAGAAATATTATTCTTTCTCGCTCTCCAAGTGGCCTTCCTATGGAAAAAATTGTGTTCCTATCTCGCCACATCATTTTATCCGGACATGATCTCTACTTCCACATGATTTCTTCCTTAATTAGGAGCTCATCCATTTCCTTTAAAATTTTCTTCCTCTCCACTATTGCTTTATAATCATTTCTGTTAAATAACACAATTAATCTTTTAAGTAAATTTTCAAGCTTTTTTGGCAAATATACAATGTGAACCTTACTCCACCCATGAAGAGACTTCATCAACTTGTCCAAATTATTAGCAACATCTCCTAGATCTACACTAAGTTTTTACCGGATCTAACCGATCCCCTATATAACGCAGTAAAGTTACTTTTTTTGTGCACTTCATCGAACATATGCCATGCGTGTCCGTGCCGGTGCGATCTTGATAACCACCAGCCGTGCCGATGGAGCCAATGCACAGTGAGCCGGCGAGGCTAGCAGTGCCGGGGCGAAGCTATGCATGCGAGCAGTCACATGGATGTAGCTGGGAAGCTGCCTTCTGCGAGGATTCACTACAAGAAATATGTCAACTTGTGACCCTCACTATTGGTCGCTGAAAGGTCATAGTTTTTCATTTGCGACCTTTTTGTGTCCAAAAACAGAAGGTCAAAAGGTGGCGGTCGTAAACTGAAATTATGACATTCTTTGTGATCTGTAAAAGGTTGCTGGTTCCACGACCAAATTTTTGGTCACTAGCAACCTCCCCAGGCCACGTAGGCATCCAGCGTGGCAAGCTGATGTGGCACAAGAATCAGCCCGGTCTGATTCAGCGTTTTACATGGGCCAAGCCCAACAATTCGGCATTTTTAATGTATTTTTTCATGTTATTTTTTGCTAGCTACATGGGCCTAGCCCAGCAATTCGGCTTTTTTTCTTGTCCATTGCCTTTTATAGTACATTTTTTTCACCCTCAACCCTTTTATAGTCCATTTCTGTCTTGGGCCTCGGCCTTTTTACATTCCATCTACTTTTTGGGCCTTGGCATTTTCGTTTGTCACACTGGTCATCTTTCTATTTCTCACACTTTCGCAATAAACAAATGAAAAATATTTCAAATGGCAAGAGAACATATGAAACTGTAAAATGATAGCCAATATTAGCACCAAATATGCTGACTATTGTACAAATATGAAATTACAGTATTTACAATAGTGTTCATACAACCAGATATGCTGGCTACTGTACAACATAACTAGCACTACATTATTACTCGCTACTCTTTACTTTGTCGGGCTTCAAGCTTCTTCAAATTTCTTCAGCCCAGAGCTCCTGTAAAGATAGGTAACACCACACTTTTAGAGCTAGATCAAGGCACAAAATGTTTATTTGGTTGGGTCGTGCTACAACAATCACATAGAAGCATAATTATAAGCACAAATACACCAATCATCTCAGTTCAAGCAAATCACCTATAGTAGCAAAGCATGAAAAAGGAAGCAGCACATGGCAGGAATGTTTACCACATCTTAGTTGATGACTTCAAATAGGAATAATGTATACAAGTATAATACAAAAATATGAGAAACTATCACAGTACAGAAATGGTATCACGGATATATATAGCTAACTCAATGACAGATTGAAATGTTTTAATCAATGTATGGAACTCAAAGAACTTTTCCGGTTAGTCACCAGCATCGTGCATTTTCACTTCAATAACTGCAGAAATTAGATAGTATATGAAGGCAATACTCTAAAGATATATCTCTCTCAAACATATAGAGTACAACTGAAGCAAATGCAGCTACTCTTGCTGATATATCTCACTAAACATGGTCTTGCTAACTTACTATGTTAACACAGACTAATCCGAGTGAACCAGCTAATTCTAGTTCGTCCACGGACCACACAACGAATGAATGCATCAAGGTTTGAAGACAGTACTACGTACATCCTACAACATCGAATCAGCACAACAAAACCGAAGACCATGCAACCAATGAGCTGCAGCTGCGTCACTGAATTAGGAGCAGAAGAAATTGAGCTTTGCGCCAGATGCAGCTAGCAAGCATAAAGAAAGGGGCGAACATGGAAAGCGAGATACCTTGATTTGGTACAGCTTGAGCCATGCCGACCAGCATCCGTTACTTTGCCGGGTGCCTAGCATCCTCAGTGATGGGGATGACATTGGTCCTCTTCTTGGCCATGTTGACAAGATCCCTACCACTCCGGTGAGAGAACTCAACGGCATACACCAACCCAGTCTGCAAAGTGACAAGACTTCGTTAAGACAACTCACATAAAGCAGCATTCACTTGAAATACACAAAGGAAATAGTGACGAGATCTCACCGGTCCAACAATGTCAGACACATGAGACACGGTTGTTCTAAAGGCAGCTCCGAGGTACATCACACGTGTTCCAGGAGCCTGAACCAAGAACCACAAAGTCAGCTACTACAACAATGGTTCCAGTCTGAATTACATCCTTGACAAAACAAGGTATTCAAACAATCCAGAATGCAAGCGGAGGCACAAAAAGGACTTACAATCCAGATGTTGTCCACACCACCGAGCACAGCAGTAGCCAGCTTGGATCTGAAGGGGTTCCACACCCTATACTCAACCTTGGATGCTTCCTCGTTCTGTACAATTAACAAAACAACAATAAACATCAGTCTACTGCATCTGTAGAACAGTCACGAACATCAATTCAAATCAGCACCAATAAGTGCATCTCTCAGCCAGGACGGGTGCATCATAAGTTTACAAGGAAAGAACTTATAATGACAACATCTTTGCTTAATCCCCCTGGATGGATAGGAATAATGCAACCAAGGCCTAAGTACCTAACTACTAGTATGTACTAACGATAGATACAGATAGCAAGATATTGAAGGAATATGCCCTAGAGGCAATAATAAAGTTATTATTTATTTCCTTATTTCATGATAAATGTTTATTAGTCATGCTAGAATTGTACTAATCGGAAACATAATACATGTGTGAATACATAGACAAACAGAGTGTCACTAGTATGCCTCTACTTGACTAGCTCGTTAGTCAAATATGGTTATGTTTCCTAGCCATAGACATGAGTTATCATTTGATTAACGGGATCACATCATTAGGAGAATGATGTGATTGACCTGACCCATTCCGTTAGCTTAGCACTTGATCGTTTAGTATGTTGCTATTGCTTTCTTCATGACTTATACATGTTCCTATGACTATGAGATTATGCAACTCTCGTTTACCGGAGGAACACTTTGTGTGCTACCAAACGTCACAACGTAACTGGGTGATGATAAAGGTGCTCTACAGGTGTCACCGAAGGTACTTGTTGGGTTGGCATATTTCGATATTAGGATTTGTCACTCCGATTGTCGAAGAGGTATCTGTGGGCCCTCTCGGTAATGCACATCACTATAAGCCTTGCAAGCATTGTGACTAATGAGTTAGTTGTGGGATGATGTATTACGGAACGAGTAAAGAGACTTGCCGGTAACGAGATTAAACTAGGTATTGAGATACCGACGATCGAATCTCGGGCAAGTAACATACCGATGACAAAGGGAACAACATATGTTGTTATGCGGTCTGACCGATAAAGATCTTCGTAGAATATGTAGGAGCCAATATGGGCATCCAGGTTCCGCTATTGGTTATTAACCAGAGAGGTGTCTCGGTCATGTCTACATAGTTCTCGAACCCGTAGGGTCCGTACGCTTAACGTTCGTTGACGATATAGTACTATGAGTTATGTTTGTTGGTGACCGAATGTTGTTCGGAGTTTCGGATGAGATCACGGATATGACGAGGTACTCCGGAATGGTCCGGAAGTAAAGATTGATATGTGGATAGTAGTGTTTGATCTCCGGAAGGGTTCCGGAATCCATCGGAAGGGGTTCCGGATGTTTCCCGAAATGTTTGGGCACGAAAACACTTTATCTCGGCCAAAGGGGAAAACCCACAAGGTTTTTGGAAAGCACAAAAGGAAGTTTTGCGGAGTCCAGGGGCCAGACGCCAGGGTCCCTGCCGTTTGGGTCCAAACGCCGGGAACCCTGGCGTCTGGCCCTGGAGTCCGAGAAGGACTCTTGCCTTTCGGGTGAAACTGACTTTGTGGAGGCTTTTACTCCAAGTTTCGATCCCAAGGCTCAACATATAAATAAAGGGGTAGGGCTAGCACCCAAGACAGATCAAGAAACACCAAGCCGTGTGCTGGCAACCCCGTCCCCTCTAGTTTATCCTCCGTCATAGTTTTCGTAGTGCTTAGGCGAAGATCTGCGGAGATTGTTCTTCACCAACACCATCACCACGCCATTGTGCTACCGGAACTCATCTACTACTTCACCCCTCTTGCTGGATCGAGAAGGCAAGGACGTCATCGAGCTGAACGTGTGCCGAATGCGGAGGTGCCGTGCTTTCGGTAATTGGATCGGTCGGATCGTGAAGACTTTTGACTACATCAACCGCGTTGATATAACGCTTCCGCTGACGGTCTATGAGGGTACGTAAACGATACTCTCCCCTCTCATTGCTATGCATCACCATGATCTTGCGTGTACGTAGAATTTTTTTTGAAATTACTATGTTCCCCAATAGATATATGCATACCGCATACCAGATACAACATATAATGATCAAACTAATGTATAACAATTACATTATTATCTATTTAAGTTTTTATCTGGTACAAACAAACTCCAGAATGCCACAGAGAAGAGAACAGAAACATGCCACACGCGTAACATAATTGCTTTCCCACCTGATAGGCTGATACTGCAACCAGAAGTAGGATTGCCTAGTAGGAGCATGTGTCCGATCTACCCATGTTGTCTAAATTGTTTAAGGGTCTGTCTATGTCACATCTAGATGTGAGATAATACCTCACATCTAAGGTGACGTCATCCTCTAAATTCTGTCCCCACCTCGTTGACAAACAAAAAATCAGCTTGTTTGATTGTCGATCTCCCACATGCCGTTGTTTGTATGTCGTCAACCCTCCCACCCAGCCCGACTACCCTTCCACCTGGTGGGCCTTGTTAGTTGGGCTTTGTATTGTATTTATGTTTGTTTGTTTGAAAAAAGCAAGATCTGCTCACAGGCCTGGGCCTTGTTTGTTAAAGAAAAGAACTTGCTTGCTTGTAAAAGAAGTTGGGTGGCTGGGAAAGTAGGAAAAATCCTAGTAGCGAGTCACGCACTGGCGTGCTAGATCTTGTGTCATTAGTAAGCTAACTCTAATTTACATGAAGTTCTATACACTGATATTTATGTTCCATTTTTTCTGACAAAATATGGCCTATATATGACAACTAAAAGTATTCTTACATTTTTCAGGGAGCACTGTTGCAGAAAAAGAAAAAGGGAAACATTATAATTCAGTGTTCGAATGCACAAAATTTTCATTCATTTTCACTTGGACAACCTAATCCTGCCTAAAAAGCAATAAAATAACTCCATCTTATGTTTTTCATTGGTTCTAGACTAACATTGTTACATGAGTCTAGCGTTTGTGCAACCAAAATTACATTTCATAGCATGGAACAAACAATGATAATATACTGTCAATAAAAACCTATAAACATCTAATCACCACAAAAAAGTAGTACCGTTGCTCATTGTCCAAAATAAGTACTACACAACTCAGCATGCAACAGGCAAACCTGATAGACCGACAGTGTTACTACACCTCTTAACAAAGTATTCAGAAACTGGACCACACATCAAGCAAATTTATTTACAAAGAGAAAATGGACACCAACACTCCGCCGTCGCCGCTCGGACACATCCGATAACTTAAAAAGATTTGAAAAACATCAGAAAGCATGTATATCATAAAACTCGATAATGCAGGGTATATCAGGCACCGATACAAAAATGTTAGCTGACATAGACTGACCTTGCTGTCAAGCTTCTAACAAATTTCATAAACAAACAAAGTTAGATAGTCCATGTAGCCACCTTGGCACCTTGCAAAAAAACAAAAAGGCCTCCAATCTAAACCATTAGGCTAACACCACAGGGTCTAAAAAACACACAAAAAAATATCAGTGTCGGTGTGTGAAACAAACAAACCCAGAAAAACATTGATAAAATTTTCCTCACTTCTCTGCCTGCCACAACAATCTGTAGGTTGATCAATCTAAAAATTCTGGGAGACTGTTGATGACATCCACCTTCACAAATACTGATCGGGTTTCCCTGCTTCCATTCTCACATGCTTGCACCTTGTGGGGAAACAAAAAATATCATTGTTAAAAATGTGTTGTGAAACTATGACAAAATAGGCCCTTGAAAAAAACAAAAAAAAGTGAACCAAAGTAGGAAACAACTTCTGTTTCTAGATACTGAACTTTCTGTTTGGGAACAAATTGTTGTTTTGACTATGTACCAACCATTTACCCTGTTCGCTCATTTGGTCCAGCTTATTAGTTACTTAACCCTATACTACAGCAGGAAACATCGATGAGTGTACCCACAAACAAAAAAAGATAAGAAGAAAATAATGTTCAAAGTATCTTCATCATTGACAGTGGTATAATTTTTTGCAATAAATATTGAATGCGGGTAGGATCATCATTACAGGGCCTTGGAATGGGCATGTCATATATACAACTTTTACTTGTTGCAGACAATGAGGTTTGTCGATAAAAAAACATCAGAAAAAACAAATAGAGACAAGGGAAAAGTGAGGTTGAATGCTTTTGCTTGTGTGTTTATGTACCCAGAATGTATATGCTAGTTCGCCATAGTTGAACTATGATCTGATGTGTGCTGAGATAAGGAGCACCAAACCACTAAAAAATGACCCCCTAGTTTACATAAAATGTTGAATGGAAAAACACTATGGGCTCTCCCCTAGTTGCTAGTCAAGTCGACCGTGGATTTGCAACTAGTACAACAACACCTATGGGCCCTAGTTATGAGTCGGGGGTGGACTCGTGACTGGGACAACAAAAACAGAACTACAAACCCTAGTTGCGAGTCGAGGGTGAACATCTAACTAGGAGGAAAACAAACTGCATGCTGAGTTGCGAGTCGAGGGTGGAATTGCAACTGGGACAATAAAATAGAACTACGGGCCGAGCTGCTGGGACTTGCAACAAAGAAAAAACTATAGGCTAGTTGCGAGTTGGGGCGGACATTAAACTAGGAGAAAACAAACTGCGGACCCGGTTGCGAGTCAAGGGTGCATTTGCAGCTATGACAACAACAAAAACTACAGGCCTCAGTTGCGGCTCGAGAATGGACTTGCAACTAGGACAACAACAACTACAGACTCAGTTACGAGTCAAGGGTGGACTTGCAACTGGGACAAAAACAAACTATGAGCCCCGGTTGCGAGTCGAGGGTTGGCTTGCCACTGGGCCTAGTTGCGAGTTGAAGGCGGACTTGCAACTCGGACAACTACACAAAACTAACATATCATTTGTGATTCGAGGATGGACTTGCAAATGGGACAATAATATACTACATGCCCAATTGAGTGTCGAGCATGGATTTGCAAGTGGGATGAAAAACAAAATACATGTCCAATTGCAAGTTGGGGGTGGACTTGCAACTAGGGTGAAAACACAAAACAACACCCTCCCGAGTTTCAAGTCGAGGGTGGACTTGCAATTGGGCCGACAGAAACCGCTAGTTTCAGGTCGCGGGTCTAATTGCAACTACTATGAAACAAGAACAAAAAACAACCCCCCGACTTGCGAGTCGAGGGTGGACCTGCAATTAGGCAACTACAAAACAACACCCTCCCGAGTTGTAGATGAGGGTGGACTTGCAGCAGGGCCGACAGAAATCCCTAGTTGCAGGTCAAGGGTCTAATTGCAACTACTATGAAACAAGAACAAAAAACAACACCCCCTCGACTTGCGAGTCGAGGGTGGACTTGCAACTAGGGCAACTACAAAACTACCACCTCCCGAGTTGCGAGTACACTGTTGACTTATAACTGGCGCAATTACAAACTACATCCTCGAGTTCCAAGTCGGGGGTGGACTTGCAACTGGGGTGAAAATAAACAACACCCTCCCGAGTTGCGAGTACATGGTTGACTTGCAACTGGGGCGATTACAAACTACATCTCAGGTGAAAACAAAACAACACCCTCCCAAGTTGCGAGTCGAGGGTAGACTTGCAACTGGGCCGACAGAAACCCCTAGTTGCATGTCGAGGGTCTAATTGCAACTACTATGAAACAAGAACAAAAACAACACCCCCCGAGTTGCGAGTTGATGGTGGACTTGCAACTAGGGCAACTACAAAACTACCCCCACCCGTGAGTCGGGGGTGGACTTGTAACTAGGACAACAACAAACTACGAGCTCAGTTGCAAGTCGAGAGTGGACTCGCAACTAAGATGAAAAACAAAATAGAGGCCCAGTTGCGAGTCGAGGGTGGACTTGCAACTAGAACAACAACAAACTATGGGCCTAGTTAGGGTCGAGGGTGAACTTACAACTTTGAGAATAACAAAAGAATGAACCTGGTTGTGAGTCGAGGATGGACCTGCAATTAGGACAACTATGAAACAACACGCCCGGTTGCGAGTAAATGGTCGACATGCAACTGGGATGAAACAAACTATGGACCCAGTTGCGAGTCAAATGTGGAATTGCAACCGGAGTATAAAACAAAAGACATGTCTAGTTGCGAGTCGAGGGTGGGCTTGCAAGAGGGAGAACTATGAGGCCAGTTGCGAGTCGAAGGTGGACTTGCAACTGAGATAGCTACGAAACTACAAACCCAGTTGCGAGTCAAGGGTCGACATGCAACTGGGATCAAAAAAACTACAATCCTAGTTGCGAGTCAAGGATGAACTTGCAACTAAGATGAAAAGACAAAATACAGGCCAAGTTGCGAGTCAAGGGTGGGCTTCCAACGAGGATAAAACAAACTATGGGCCTTGCTAGTTGCGAATCAAGGATGGACTTGTAACTGGGACAACTGTACAAAACTATGATATGAGTTGCGAGTCAATGTTGAGTTTGTAAGTGTGACAACTACAAACTGTGACCTTAATTGCGAGCCAAGGGTAGACTTACAACTGGGATAAAAAACAAACCACATGCCTAGTTACAAGTCAATGGCGAGCTTGCAACTGGGACAACTACACAAAACTACAAAACTATAACAATTGCAAACTATGAGCCGAGTTACGAGCAAAAGATGGACTTGCAACCAGGTGAGTCTGAAGGTAGACTTGCAACTGGGACAAGCGCATAACCTACCTCTTTGACTTCTATGACATTGCCAAATGACATGAGCACTCAAGAACGCGTGCAAAAAATGCCCACTAAAAACATATGTACAACACGGGCGGGACGACAAATGAATAGAAGGGAACAAAGCGATAGAGGAATACATTGGCCGACATGCAAGATAAAAAATTTACACTAAATTACAACATCAAGATCCGATGGAACATTGCTAATTTTATCTTGATAAAGCTTAGAAGAAATGGGAGACAATGTGAAAATGAACAAAGAAGGTAACAACCGCGATAGACCTTCGCTTTTCTTGTCTCTTCTAATTCTACACCGTGGCCTAGAAATAACGTAGAGAAATGGCTTGTCAGCGCGGCACAATAATGGGCAGAAAAGTGTGAGCCAAAGTGACCAACAAAAGGATGCGCGACAAACAAAATATCGACCAACAAGGCGGGGATAGCACTTGCATAAAAATTAGAAAAACTAAATCAACCGGTAAAAAACTTAGATGAGACATCATCAAAAATCATCTAGATGCGATTTTGCAATTTAGTATAAAGGTTTCGACTGGACAAATGGAGGGCAAAAGCCACGCCAGACAAAACAAAATACATGAACCGTACAACAATTAATCATCTGGAGAGAATTAGCAAATAGTCAATCTGATTTGTACAAAAAACAAAATTCAAAAAATTATAACAGTTTTCTTTTCGAAAATCACAAACAACTCACAGTTTTTAAAGGCAAATGAACAACTCGCATTTTTTTGAGGTGGTCGAACAACTCAGATGGACGTGAAATGATCGGGGGACAAAGAAAAAAACCAGGCCCAAACACTGACACAAGGAACACATGCCAATAAACAATGACTAAGGACATAATGGGCCCAAGAAACGCAGCAACAATGCGAGCACAACGGACGCGGCAAACTACATGAATCAAGGGCTCGTGTAACACCCCAAAATTTTAACCTTGTTTTATAAATTAAAATTTTGCCAGGAAACTAAAACTTTTATTTTCTGGATTTCCTTCTGATTTCAGAACCACTCTTTTCCTTATTATTATGGAGTTTTTACCCCAAGTGAAAACTTTTCAATCATTGTTGGACTTATTTTCCCTCTCAAATAAAACAATTCTTTTATCAGTGGGATTATCTATATAATTATTTTCCCCCTGAGCTTTATTTCTCTAAATTGGTTCTTCATAAGTTTTAGGGTTCCATTTGCACTGCAACCCTTTGATAAATTCTTTTAAAAATCCCACCAAAATTTGGGGATGTCACGTGATGTTTTTAAATCACTTTTATGCAAAAAGATATTTCATTCTTTGGATATTTTGAGCTCTGCATCAAATTTTCAAATCTGGTCCAGAGAGCAATTTTACACTACAACCTATTTAAATATTTCTTTAAAACCTCTACCAAAATTTTGGGATGTCAGTACGAGCATATTATTCCACTTTATGCAAAAACCCAGTGATGTTCTTTGAAAAATTTGAGTGAATCAACCTCACTTTCATTCTGGTCCAACTTGATGGTTTGTACAGCAACCATATTTTTGCTTGCCCCTTTGCCCTTGATCCTTTCTCCTGCTTATAGCACACCCTACAAAACCCTTATGTCCAGGAGGATGGGCTCGTTGGAATATTTTTGGTTCACGAAATAATGCCATTTACCTCCTGTCCAAAAATTGAAGTTCTGCAAAACTTGCACTAACAAGTTTGTGCTTTTCACAAACTAACCTCACCACCCTCTTATTCATCTAAAGAGACCCCAATCTGGAAGAATTGTCCACTCCAAGAAATGCCTAGGTGCCCGTGGCATTTTGTCAAACACCTTGAGAGCATGAACAGATTTGGCATGAGTTTTAGTTTGCACTATGAACTTGCTTCCCTTGCCTAACCACCTTGTCCAATAGACTCCCAGTTACTCCTAACCTAGGTCTATTAAACCCCAACCTCCCCCGAGACCTCTAGCACGCCCTGGCATTTTGTCGAGCACGTCCCGTGCATGCTCTGGGCGCGAGCAGAGCACGCGTTTTGCACGTGCCGCGCCCGAGCCGCCGCGTCGCGCCCCTGGGTTTGCCCACACTGCAGAGCCGCGCCATGCACTCTCCCTCTCACCGCATCACGCCAAGCAGCCCGGGCACCCTACAGCACCGCCGTCAGGGCACTCTTGGCGGCACGCCGGCGTCCGTAGTGCGCCTCTGCCACGGATGGCGCCGCCCGAGCCTCCTCCGTTCGCCAGCTGCCCTCGTGAGCAGGCCGTCCTCATCCGCTCGCCCTTCCGACCCCGCTAGCCTCCACCACGTCACCCTGCCGCAAACAGAGCGGCGGTTCACCGGCAAGCTTATCCGCAGTCACGGGAACCGACCTCGCCGGGCTATATAAAGCCCTCTCGATCCTGCCTAGGCTCATCAGCAGCCTCTCTCGAGCCGTAGGAAGCCTCCCCCCTCCCCAGTTGGCCAGGGGCCACTCTCTTCCCCAACTCCGGCAGAATCGGCCGCCACCTCGCTCCGGCAAAATACGGCCAAGGCCAAAGCCCCCAGACCCCTCCCGTGCTTCCATCCTCCTCCCCATGACCCTACGGAGCCGCCCAACACCTCAGACCCGCTCGGGAACCACCATAGCCAGAATCCCCAAAAGCTCCCGAGGCCACCTCCGCTGAGGAGCTCACCGCCGGTGACTCCCTCCGTCCCCACCTGCCTGGCGACCACCGGGAGGACCGCCCTGGAGTGGCGGATCCATCCCCGCCCTCGGGGCCCCGCGAGGAGCAGCCAATCGCCGGGGATGATCACCGGAGTCCCGCCTCCGCTCGGGCAGAGGAAGAGGAGGGCAGGACGACTGGTCAAACCTGACCAGTGGGCCTCCCGGACCCACTGTCAGTGACCCCGCACCTGTCCACGTGGGTTAAGTGGAAGCGTATTTCCGGAGTACGTCTTCGACGTGTTCATTTTCGAATCATTTTTTTTCTTTTTTCTATTTTATTAAAAAACAGAATATTGACTAAACTTTGACTGGCTATAACTTTTTAAATATAACTCCAAATGAATTGATTCTTTTTCCTACCTCCCTCAAATTTAGTATAGTTTATTTTCAGATTTATTTAAAAAAATTCAGACAACTTTTTGGTACTGTTTTCGAAACTATATATTGATTCAAAAATATTTTTAATAGGATTTTGGAGAGAAGATAAAGCTTTCAAAAGTTTTGGAGTGCACCATGCCTCCCCACAACTTGAAGGCAAGCATCCTGAACCCTGGCATAATATTTTTGGTGTGTTGGTTGACACGATTATAACACCACCTCATTTCGGAGAACTCGTTATTTTATGTGGTGATACGATAATTTGCATGTATGCATATTGGAGATTTCCTTGCTGTTGGAAACATATATTCTTGTGATGATAATCATCCTCGAATGCCTTGCATGCATGCCGGAAAGAAATCCGGGAAAGCCTCTGCCTTGGGTAGGCGTGAGCTTGTCTCCGGTCTCCGTCGGGACGGCTATGTCCGGTATGGCATGGTAAGGTATAGTGAGTGGTGATTCTGTTGGTTGAAATATATTTGTTATACATATCATGCAGGGAATACTTAAGCCTCCTGAGTCAGCCGTAGATCGAGTTTTGTTCCAGTAACCCCCATACTTGGTTCGTGCTGCCACTTGTCCCTGCCGTAGGTAGGGTATGGTTCAGTAAGTTGTCAACCCTTGTCTTGGCACACACCGTACAGAGAGGCCATGGTGGAAGATACCGGCTGCATCCGGTAGGCATGCCACCTGGTCCGGGAGCATGGGTGTTTCCGGTTGGGACCGAGAGGGGGGCACCCCTTAGAGCGCGCGATAGAAATTTGATCCCATGCTACGCGAGGTTGTAGCCTCCCCACTTAGAGTTTTACTTAACAAGTGTCGTGGGTGATTCCAGACACGAGTAAAGTTAAGCTAGTGTGTGCAAGTCAGGCGTGTTTTCGACTAAATTAAAAGACCGTAGACGGAATTAGTCCCGATGGACTAAAGAAATCCGTTACTCGTGGGTAAAGGGTACACCCTCTGCAGAGGTATTAAACCTATTTGAATAGCCGTGTCCATGGTTAAGGAATACAGTCTGGGTCGGGTCAAGTGTCGGTCTTAGTGTCGGTCTTCGGAGGAGAAACTGCTAAACCAGAACATGGGTCATGATTTGTGACTTGTGTTGATTATGATGATTGTGATTATTTTTATCATGGACTAACTATTGTCATTACTTGATTTATTGAGTATCCCTGGGACGATTTTACCTCCTGGATATTCACTGTTATTTACCTTCATTATAAGCCCTTTATGTGGCGTCGCACAGACGCCCGACTGTGGCATGCTTGTTATTTATTTACTTTATAAGCCCTTTATGTGGCGTCGCGCAGACGCCCGACTGTGGCATGCTTGTTATTTATTTACTTTATAAGCCCTTTATGTGGCATCGCGCAGACGCCCGTCTGTGGCATGCTTGTTATTTATTTACTTTATAAGCCCTTTATGTGGCGTCACGCAGACGCCCGACTGTGGCATGTTTGTTATTTATTTACTTTATAAGCCCTTTATGTGGCGTCGTACAGACGCCCGACCATGGCATGCTTGTTATTTATTTACTTTATAAGCCCTTTATGTGGCGTCACACAGACGCCCAACTGACGCATGCTTCATATTATGGCCCTTTCGAGGCGTCGCTTCAGACACCCGATCGGTGCTTGTTATTTTTACCCCTTTATTGCATATTCATGTTGCATATAAATAACCTGGTTGCATGCACCAAAGATTTTATTTTATGACTGACAATGTGGTCATAGAATATTTCAGCGCATGATTATCATTTATATTATACCCGTGTTCATAATGTTTGCGAGTACATTTAAAGTACTCACTGGCTTGTCCCTGGCTATTGTCTTGGCCAGATTTCTTGCATGGAGAGGAGCGTTGCGATGACAGCCCCGGAACCTACGCAATGGTGATAGCAGCCTCGCGAAGATAGGAGTTAACCTGGTCAGCTGTTCCTGTGGGAAATGGAGTTCCATGGACACTGATGATCCACAAAACGCTTCCGCCATCAACCACTAGAAACCATTTGTTGTACTCCCAGGCCAGAATGGTCTTGTACTACATTTTTTTATTTTTCTTGGAATTTCTGTATCAAGTTGGTGCCTTATCAGCTAACAGTAATCCTGGGGATGGTGAGCACAACGGCCATTTTCTGGAAATTAATACCCGGAAAACCGGTCGTGACAAACTTGGTATCAGAGCCAGGCTGACCATTGGCTAACCCTATCTTAGCTAGGTCGAAAAACTTAGGCAAACCAACCCACCAGACCTTAACCTAATCCCAGCCAAGCTTCTCGTGCAAGATAGACACACAGTGACCCGACACCTTTTGGCATTCGGTGCCCAACCTATCACCCTAGCCTGTTGATCATGCGCCAGTGACCGACACATAATCTGTCTTATTCGCAAGCGTGCGAAGGAAGACTCCGTCCCTTTTTCTATAAAAAGGGCACGCTAGCCTCAACACAGCACAACCCAGCCTATTCCTCAAACTGAGCCAGAATGCCTGGCCCCATCGTGCACAATGAGACCACAGCAACCAACCTTGGAGGTTTTGTGACCGTGCTCACAAACCTCACCCGCCGTGCCTTCGCGTTAGAAGAGCCCCCAGAATACGTTGTTTACCAAGGATCCATAAGCGGTGAGAGCCGTCAATTCTGGGCCACAGTGCATATTTATGGTAGGGGTCTATTGCCAGAACGCCCCTACAGGTTCACCGGAAGGACAACTTCCTTTGAGCCACAAGCCATCCAACTAGCTGCTCGAGAGGCTATAGTTCAACTCCAGCATTTGTCGCCCAGAGTTAACTGTCGCTCGTTCTACTACTACCCCAGCCGTAACGGATATGGTAGACCACCCCAAGTTGCCAACATAGATCACGAGACGGATCCTGCTTTGTTGCACTTAGTGCACTATGTAGGTGCACTAGAGGAACTGTTCGATCAAATCACCATTGATCTGGTCGTAGCTCGTGGAGAGCTGATTCGCCGAGCCCCAGGAAGAAGAGAAGATGAGCCCGACACCGACAACCCAGTCATGCTGTTCGGACAACCGATCGAGACCTTGAGGTCTGTCCCAGCCATCAACGAAAATACCTTGATGACCCCAGAAGTGCTTCGTCGCCTTTTGGGAACGTGCTCCAACGGGATTGTGGCCAACAATCCCCGAGATGGTCATCATCGCTACCCCGACCCTGCAGTTCCTCAACCCCCTCCAGCTAATCCTGACGGTGAGAACCGTGGAGAAACCCCGACGTCCACAAGGCAAGCCCGCTTAGATATTAACGAGGTAGACTGAGTCACCCGAGCAGTACCGAGTCTTAGTATGTCCTCGCCTTGTAACTGTGTGATCCTGTATCGCCGTAATTAAATACTGTTTGCCTGTGCACCCCTATTTTTGTTATAAGCATGCATGAATAGGTTGATGTGCGATTGCATTTTTTTTATCCCAAGCGTAGCTGCCAAAGACCAACCTCGACGACGCAAGTTTGTGCTATGAATAAACCTTTTTGGTTTCAGCTAACAGGAATGATATTTTCAAAACAACCCCTAATAAATCTCGAGGACGAGATTTTTCTTAAGGGGGGTAGTGTTGTAACACCCCAAAATTTTAACCTTGTTTTATAAATTAAAATTTTGCCAGGAAACTAAAACTTTTATTTTCTAGATTTCCTTCTGATTTCAGAACCACTCTTTTCCTTATTATTATGGAGTTTTTACCCCAAGTGAAAACTTTTAAATCATTGTTGGACTTATTTTCTCTATCAAATAAAACAATTCTTTTATCAGTGGGATTATCTATATAATTATTTTCCCCCTGAGCTTTATTTCTCTAAATTGGTTCTTCATAAGTTTTAGGGTCCCATTTGCACTGCAACCCTTTGATAAATTCTTTTAAAAATCCCACCAAAATTTGGGGATATCATGTGATGTTTTTAAATCACTTTTATGCAAAAAGATATTTCATTCTTTGGATATTTGAGCTCTGCATCAAATTTTCAAATCTGGTCCAGAGAGCAATTTTACACTACAACCTATTTAAATATTTCTTTAAAACCTCTACCAAAATTTTGGCATGTCAGTAGGAGCATATTATTCCACTTTGTGCAAAAACCCAGTGATGTTCTTTGAAAAATTTGAGTCAATCAACGTCACTTTCATTCTGGTCCAACTTGATGGTTTGTACAGCAACCATATTTTTGCTTGCCCTTTTGCCCTTGATACTTTCTCCTTCTTATAGCACACCCTACAAAACCCTTATGTCCAGGAGGATGGGCTCGTTGGAATATTTTTGGTTCACGAAATAATGCCATTTACCTCCTGTCCAGAAATTGAAGTTCTACAAAACTTGCACTAACAAGTTTGTGCTTTTCACAAACTAACCTCACCACCCTCTTATTCATCTAAAGAGACCCCAATCTGGAAGAATTGGCCACTCCAAGAAATGCCTAGGTGCCCGTGGCATTTTGTCAAACACCTTGAGAGCATGAACAGATTTGGCATGAGTTTTAGTTTGCACTATGAACTTGCTTCCCTTGCCTAACCACCTTGTCCAATAGACTCCCAGTTACTCCTAACCTAGGTCTGTTAAACCCCAACCTCCCCCGAGACCTCTAGCACGCCCTGGCATTTTGTCGAGCACGTCCCGTGCGTGCTCTGGGCGCGAGCAGAGCACGCGTTTTGCACGTGCCGCGCCCGAGCCGCCGCGTCGCGCCCCTGGGTTTGCCCACACTGCAGAGCCGCGCCACGCACTCTCCCTCTCACCGCATCACGCCAACCAGCCCGGGCACCCTGAGTCAGCCGTAGATCGAGTTTTGTTCCAGTAACCCCCATAATTGTTTCGTGCTGCCACTTGTCCCTGCCGTAGGTAGGGTATGGTTCAGTAAGTTGTCAACCCTTGTCTTGGCACACACCGTATAGAGAGGCCATGGTGGAAGATACCGGCTGCATCCGGTAGGCATGCCACCTGGTCCGGGAGCATGGGTGTTTCCGGTTGGGACCGAGAAGGGGGCACCCCTTAGAGCGCGCGATAGAAATTTGATCCCATGCTACGCGAGGTTGTAGCCTCCCCACTTAGAGTTTTACTTAACAAGTGTCGTGGGTGATTCCAGACACGAGTAAAGTTAAGCTGGTGTGTGCAAGTCAGGCGTGTTTTCGACTAAATTAAAAGACCGTAGACGGAATTAGTCCCGATGGACTAAAGAAATCCGTTACTCGTGGGTAAAGGGTACACCCTCTGCAGAGGTATTAAACCTATCCGAATAGCCGTGTCCATGGTTAAGGACTACAGTCTGGGTCGGGTCAAGTGTCGGTCTTAGTGTCGGTCTTCGGAGGAGAAACTGCTAAACCAGAACATGGGTCATGATTTGTGACTTGTGTTGATTATGATGATTGTGATTATTTTTATCATGGACTAACTATTGTCATTACTTGATTTATTGAGTATCCCTGGGACGATTTTACCTCCTGGATATTCACTGTTATTTACCTTCATTATAAGCCCTTTATGTGGCGTCGCACAGACGCCCGACTGTGGCATGCTTGTTATTTATTTACTTTATAAGCCCTTTATGTGGCGTCGCGCAGACGCCCAACTGTGGCATGCTTGTTATTTATTTACTTTATAAGCCCTTTATGTGGCGTCGCGCAGACGCCCGTCTATGGCATGCTTGTTATTTATTTACTTTATAACCCCTTTATGTGGCGTCACGCAGACGCCCGACTGTGGCATGTTTGTTATTTATTTACTTTATAAGCCCTTTATGTGGCGTCGTACAGACGCCCGACCATGGCATGCTTGTTATTTATTTACTTTATAAGCCCTTTATGTGGCGTCACACAGACGCCCGACTGACGCATGCTTCATATTATGGCCCTTTCGAGGCGTCGCTTCAGACACCCGATCGGTGCATGTTATTTTTACCCCTTTATTGCATATTCATGTTGCATATAAATAACCTGCTTGCATGCATCAAAGATTTTATTTTATGACTGACAATGTGGTCATAGAATATTTCAGCGCATGATTATCATTTATATTATACCCGTGTTCATAATGTTTGCGAGTACATTTAAAGTACTCACTGGCTTGTCCCTGGCTATTGTCTTGGCCAGATTTCTTGCATGGAGAGGAGCGTTGCGAAGACAGCCCCGGAACCTATGCAATGGTGATAGCAGCCTCGCGAAGATAGGAGTTAACCTGGTCAGCTGTTCCTGTGGGAAATGGAGTTCCATGGACACTGATGATCCACAAAACGCTTCCGCCATCAACCACTAGAAACCATTTGTTGTACTCCCAGGCCAGAATGGTCTTGTACTACATTTTTTTTTATTTTTCTTGGAATTTCTGTATCAAGTTGGTGCCTTATCAGCTAACAGTAATCCTGGGGATGGTGAGCACAACGGCCATTTTCTGGAAATTAATACCCGGAAAACCGGTCGTGACAAACTTGGTATCAGAGCCAGGCTGACCATTGGCTAACCCTATCTTAGCTAGGTCGAAAAACTTAGGCAAACCAACCCACCAGACCTTAACCTAATCCCAGCCAAGCTTCTCGTGCAAGATAGACACACAGTGACCCGACACCTTTTGGCATTCGGTGCCCAACCTATCACCCTAGCCTGTCGATCATGCGCCAGTGACCGACACATAATCTGTCTTATTCGCAAGCGTGCGAAGGAAGACTCCGTCCCTTTTTCTATAAAAAGGGCACGCTAGCCTCAACACAGCACAACCCAGCCTATTCCTCAAACCGAGCCAGAATGCCTGGCCCCATCGTGCACAATGAGACCACAGCAACCAACCTTGGAGGTTTTGTGACCGTGCTCACAAACCTCACCCGCCGTGCCTTCGCGTTAGAAGAGCCCCCAGAATACGTTGTTTACCAAGGATCCATAAGCGGTGAGAGCCGTCAATTCTGGGCCACAGTGCATATTTATGGTAGGGGTCTATTGCCAGAACGCCCCTACAGGTTCACCGGAAGGACAACTTCCTTTGAGCCACAAGCCATCCAACTAGCTGCTCGAGAGGCTATAGTTCAACTCCGGCATTTGTCGCCCAGAGTTAACTGTCGCTCGTTCTACTACTACCCCAGCCGTAACGGATATGGTAGACCACCCCAAGTTGCCAACATAGATCACGAGACGGATCCTGCTTTGTTGCACTTAGTGCACTATGTAGGTGCACTAGAGGAACTGTTCGATCAAATCACCATTGATCTGGTCGCAGCTCGTGGAGAGCTGATTCGCCGAGCCCCAGGAAGAAGAGAAGATGAGCCCGACGCCGACAACCCAGTCGTGCTGTTCGGACAACCGATCGAGACCTTGAGGTCTGCCCCAGCCATCGACCAAAATACCTTGATGACCCCAGAAGTGCTTCGTCGCCTTTTGGGAACACGCTCCAACGGGATTGTGGCCAACAATCCCCGAGATGGTCATCATCGCTACCCCGACCCTGCAGTTCCTCAACCCCCTCCAGCTAATCCTGACGGTGAGAACTGTGGAGAAACCCCGACGTCCACAAGGCAAGCCCGCTTAGATATTAACGAGGTAGACTGAGTCACCCGAGCAGTACCGAGTCTTAGTATGTCCTCGCCTTGTAACTGTGTGATCCTGTATCGCCGTAATTAAATACTGTTTGCCTGTGCACCCCTATTTTTGTTATAAGCATGCATGAATAGGTTGATGTGCGATTGCATTTTTTCTATCCCAAGCGTAGGTGCCAAAGACCAACCTCGACGACGCAAGTTTGTGCTACGAATAAACCTTTTTGGTTTCAGCTAACAGGAATGATATTTTCAAAACAACCCCTAATAAATCTCGAGGACGAGATTTTTCTTAAGGGGGGTAGTGTTGTAACACCCCAAAATTTTAACCTTGTTTTATAAATTAAAATTTTGCCAGGAAACTAAAACTTTTATTTTCTGGATTTCCTTCTGATTTCAGAACCACTCTTTTCCTTATTATTATGGAGTTTTTACCCCAAGTGAAAACTTTTCAATCATTGTTGGACTTATTTTCCCTATCAAATAAAACAATTCTTTTATCAGTGGGATTATCTATATAATTATTTTCCCCCTGAGCTTTATTTCTCTAAATTGGTTCTTCATAAGTTTTAGGGTTCCATTTGCACTGCAACCCTTTGATAAATTCTTTTAAAAATCCCACCAGAATTTGGGGATATCATGTGATGTTTTTAAATCACTTTTATGCAAAAAGATATTTCATTCTTTGGATATTTTGAGCTCTGCATCAAATTTTCAAATCTGGTCCAGAGAGCAATTTTACACTACAACCTATTTAAATATTTCTTTAAAACCTCTACCAAAATTTTGGCTCGTCGGTAGGAGCATATTATTCCACTTTGTGCAAAAACCCAGTGATGTTCTTTGAAAAATTTGAGTCAATCAACCTCACTTTCATTCTGGTCCAACTTGATGGTTTGTACAGCAACCATATTTTTGCTTGCCCTTTTGCCCTTGATACTTTCTCCTGCTTATAGCACACCCTACAAAACCCTTATGTCCAGGAGGATGGGCTCGTTGGAATATTTTTGGTTCATGAAATAATGCCATTTACCTCCTGTCCAGAAATTGAAGTTCTACAAAACTTGCACTAACAAGTTTGTGCTTTTCACAAACTAACCTCACCACCCTCTTATTCATCTAAAGAGACCCCAATATGGAAGAATTGGCCACTCCAAGAAATGCCTAGGTGCCCGTCGCATTTTGTCAAACACCTTGAGAGCATGAACCAATTTGGCATGAGTTTTAGTTTGCACTATGAACTTGCTTCCCTTGCCTAACCACCTTGTCCAATAGACTCCCAGTTACTCCTAACCTAGGTCTGTTAAACCCCAACCTCCCCCGAGACATCTAGCACGCTCTGGCATTTTGTCGAGCACGTCCCATGCGTGCTCTGGGCGCGAGCAGAGCACGCGTTTTGCATGTGCCGCGCCCGAGCCGCCGCGTCGCGCCCCTGGGTTTTCCCACACTGCAGAGCCGCGCCACACACTCTCCCTCTCACCGCATCACGCCAAGCAGCCCCGACACCCTACAGCGCCGCCGTCAGGGCACTCTTGGCGGCACGCCGGCGTCCGCAGTGCGCCTCTGCCACGGATGGCGCCGCCTGAGCCTCCTTCGTTCGCCAGCTACCCTCGTGAGCAGGCCGTCCTCATCCGCTCGCCCTCCCGACCCCGCTAGCCTCCACCACGTCACCCTACCGCAAACAGAGAGGCGGTTCGCCGGCAAGCTTATCCGCGGCCATGGGAACCGACCTCGCCGGGCTATATAAAGCCCTCTCGATCCTGCCTAGGCTCATCAGCAGCCTCTCTCGAGCCGTAGGAAGCCTCCCCCCTACCCAGTTGGCCAGGGGGCACTCTGTTCCCCAACTCCGGCAGAATCGGCCGCCACCTCGCTCCGGCAAAATACGGCCAAGGCCAAAGCTCCCAGACCCCTCCCGTGCTTCCATCCTCCTCCCCATGACCCTACGGAGCCGCCCAACACCTCAGATCCGCTCGGGAACCACAATAGCCAGAAGCCCCAAAAGCTCCCGAGGCCACCTCCGCCGAGGAGCTCGCCGCCGGCGACTCCCTCCGTCCCCACCTGCCTGGCGACCACCGGGAGGACCGCCCTGGAGTGGCGGATCCATCCCCACCCTCGGGGCCCCACGAGGAGCTGCCAATCGCCGGCGACGATCACCGGAGTCCCGCCTCCGCTCGGGCAAAGGAAGAGGAGGGAAGGACGACTGGTCAAACCTGACCAGTGGGCCTCCCGGACCCACTGTCAGTGACCCCGCACCTGTCCACGTGGGTTAAGTGGAAGCGTATTTCCAGAGTACGTCTTCGACGTGTTCATTTTCGAATTGTTTTTTTTCTTTTTTCCGTTTTATTAAAAAAACATAATATTGACTAAACTTTGACTGGCTATAACTTTTTAAATATAACTCCAAATGAATTGATTCTTTTTCCTACCTCCCTCAAATTTAGTCTAATTTATTTTAAGATTTATTTTAAAAAAATTCAGACAACTTTTTGGTACTGTTTTCGAAACTATATGTTGATTCAAAAATATTTTTAATAGGATTTTGGAGAGAAGATAAAGCTTTCAAAAGTTTTGGAGTGCACCATGCCTCCCCACAACTTGAAAGCAAGCATCCTGAACCCTGGCATAATATTTTTGGTGTGTTGGTTGACATGATTATAACACCACCTCATTTGAGAGAACTCGTTATTTTATGTGGTGATACGATAATTTGCATGTATGCATATTGTAGATTTCCTTGCTGTTGGAAACAGATATTCTTGTGATGATAATCATACTCGAATGCCTTGCATGCATGCCGGAAAGAAATCCGGGAAAGCCTCTGCCTTGGGTAGGCGTGAGCTTGTCTCCGGTCTCCGTCGGGACGGCTATGTCCGGTATGGCATGGTAAGGTATAGTGAGTGGTGATTCTGTTGGTTGATATATATTTGTTATACATATCATGCAGGGAATACTTAAGCCTCCTGAGTCGGTCGTAGATCGAGTTTTGTTCCAGTAACCCCCATAATTGTTTCGTGCTGCCACTTGTCCCTGCCGTAGGTAGGGTATGGTTCAGTAAGTTGTCAACCCTTGTCTTGGCACACACCGTACAAAGAGGCCATGGTGGAAGATACCGGTTGCATCCGGTAGGCATGCCACCTGGTCCGGGAGCATGGGTGTTTCCGGTTGGGACCGAGAGGGGGGCACCCCTTAGAGTGCGCGATAGAGATTTGATCCCATGCTACGCGAGGTTGTAGCCTCCCCACTTAGAGTTTTGCTTAACAAGTGTCGTGGGTGATTCCAGACACGAGTAAAGTTAAGCTGGTGTGTGCAAGTCAGGCGTGTTTTCGACTAAAAGACCGTAGACGGAATTAGTCCCGATGGACTAAAGAAATCCGTTACTCGTGGGTAAAGGGTACACCCGCTGCAGAGATATTAAACCTATTCAAATAGCCGTGTCCATGGTTAAGGACAACAGTCTGGGTCGGGTCAAGTGTCGGTCTTAGTGTCGGTCTTCGGAGGAGAAACTGCTAAACCAGAACATGGGTCATGATTTGTGACTTGTGTTGATTACGATGATTGTGATTATTTTTATCGTGGACTAACTATTGTCATTACTTGATTTATTGAGTATCCCTGGGACGATTCTACCTCCTGGATATTCACTGTTATTTACTTTCATTATAAGCCCTTTTTGTGGCGTCGCACAGATGCCCGACTATGGCATGTTTGTTATTTACTTACTTTATAAGCCCTTTATGTGGCGTTGCGCAGACGCCCGACTGTGGCATGCTTGTTATTTATTTACTTTATAAGCCCTTTATGAGGCGTCGGGCAGACGCCCGTCTGTGGCATGCTTGTTATTTATTTACTTTATAAGCCCTTTATGTGGCGTCGCGCAGACGCCCGACTGTGGCATGCTTGTTATTTATTTACTTTATAAGCCCTTTATGTGGCGTCGCACAGACGCCCGACCATGGCATACTTGTTATTTATTTACTTTATAAGCCCTTTATGTGGCGTCACACAGACGCCCGACTGACGCATGCTTCATATTATGGCCCTTTCGAGGCGTCGCTTCAGACACCCGATCGGTGCATGTTATTTTTACCCCTTTATTGCATATTCATGTTGCATATAAATAACCTGCTTGCATGCATCAGAGATTTTATTTTATGACTGACGATGTGGTCATAGAATATTTCAGCGCATGATTATCATTTATATTATACCCGTGTTCATAATGTTTGCGAGTACATTCAAAGTACTCACTGGCTTGTCCCTGGCTATTGTCTTGGCCAGATTTCTTGCATGGAGAGGAGCTTTGCGATGACAGCCCCGGAACCTACGCAATGGTGATAGCAGCCTCGCGAAGATAGGAGTTAACCTGGTCAGCTGTTCCTGTGGGAAATGTAGTTCCATGGACACTGATGATCCACAAACCGCTTCCGCCATCAACCACTGGAAACCATTTGTTGTACTCTCAGGCCAGAATGGTCTTGTACTACATATTTTTTTGTATTTTGCTTGGAATTTCTGTATCAAGTTGGTGCCTTATCAGCTAACAGTAATCCAGGGGCTGGTGAGCACACGCCCATTTTCTGGAAATTAATACCCGGAAAACCGGTCGTGACAGCTCGCATGAAAAAAAGAAGACTGTAGATCGAACGGTGAGGGACTTAGATGTGAGACACCAACAAAAATCACGAGTTTTTGAAAAGGCGAAAAAAATAAAAAGAGAAAAACCAAAGAAAAAGACAAAAAAAGGGTTGGAAGCTTCTCCCAAAACTAGTAAAAAAGGGTCAGCTCATTCACATCCGGGGAGACAAAAAACCAAACAATTGGCAGGTAGTAGAAAACTATACAAAGACATACTCCCTCCGTTCCTAAATATTTGTCTTTCTAGTGATTTCAACAAGTGACTACATACGAAGTAGAATGAGTGAATCTATACTCTAAATATATCTATATACATCCGTATGTGGTAACCATCTGAAGTCTCTAAAAAGACAAATATTTAGGAACGGAGGGGGTAGAACGACTAGACAAACTTTCCTCCCTGAAAGAAAAACAATTCTCGTTTTCCATGGCTGAAAGCCCACAAAGAAAAAAAAAAGGACCCACAAGAAACAAAAAAGCCCACAACGGGCAGGCAGGACAAGAGGCCGACATGGGCTGGACACTGGCTGCCGCGCACGATGGATGCCAGCGAGCGCGAGCGAGCCGAACAAGCTACGTGAATCTTGAACAGAAATAAAATCCGATGACCCTAGCCTTAGATGTGAGATAATTATTTTACATCTAGATGTGAAATAGCAAACCTGATTGTTTAATAGGGGTCGTGGATAGAAGATCTGCAATTAGGATGGGGTCGCGCTGATTATAAGCCTAGCTAGTGGGGACAACCACTTTGGCACACAAGCTACTAGCAGGCAACTAACTTAGGCAATATAGGCCAGGCAACGCCATCAATTACGCACTCACCAAACTCCAATCGACAATTTTCAGCTGACTGAATCAACATAACGAGGCGTGTCACTGCTACATCAAGATCAGCCCCTGTGGCCATCGCTGCATATTTCACATGGTATGCAGCTACGCATCGATCCGGCTTCATTTTACCGGTTCTCACAACAGAAGAAGTCTGGCAAGGGGATTCGATCCGAATCCTTCCAAGATAAAATGATCCTACGTATTTCACTTTAAAAATATGCGTGGAGGAGAACATCCAACATCTGGTTTGACCACGGACCTGGAGGCGCGGAGGGAGACGGCGCGGGAGCCGCCGCTGCGGGCGGCGAAGCGGACCGAGTTGGCGGGGCGGAGGGCGAGGGGGAAACTGAGAGGTGGGGGCGCGCCGTACCCGGGAGGCGGCCGAGAAGCGGGCGGGCCGTCGGAAGACGACGAACCTGTCCTGCAGCGGGAGGTGGACGACGGTCTCCGAGGTTCGCGCCGTCGCCGTCGTGGTGGCCGAAGACATGGCGTGCAGCGCTGCCACCGCCAACCCTAGGCAAGCCACACGCGCGCCGCGGTCCAGCCAGCCCCATGGAGCGCCGCACATCGAAGGATTCGAAGCACGCACGCGCGAGCCGGTGAGCAAGCCAGCCGTAGTCGCTGGGGGCGACGCCTCTCTCTCTCTCCGGTGAGGCGTGGTCGATCTGAATCGGGTTAGGGGGCGGACGGTGGTCGATCTGAATCGGGGGAGAGGATGATCGAGAGGGCATCGATGGGAGTTAGGGTAGGGAGAGATGGTGAGGGGAGGGAGGGATGAGGTCGGCGGTGGTGGGTGAGGAGGACGGCGAGGTCAGCGGTGGGTGGGAGAGGACAGGGACGGGGAGGAGGTGGCGGCGGCGGCGAGGAGATTGGGAGCGGGGAGGAGGGGTGCGATGGGGGGATCTGATCTAGGGTTTGGGCTGCGGGGGTATCTTTTTTTTCCTGTAGATAGATGGATGGATGGATGTGGGATTGAGATAGGGATGGATGGATGGATGGGCGTCATGTCATTGATCCATGGGAAGAGTTTTGATTGGTTCGGAAAATCAGTGATTTAAAATAGAGCTATTTTGTGAAGCAGCTATCAAAAATATTTTGCAAAAGGGCATCACATAAATTTTCACTCAAGTTAGACCACATTTTATGGATGAGCACTAATTTGTATGCATTTCTGATCTTTGCAGTTATTTTTAATCATTTTTAGAGTGTCCAAAGTAAGATTTTTTGTGAAGGACCTATAATATATTTGTTGTAAAATTGGACCAAATTAATTTTCTAAAATATTAGGTCATGTTTAATGCACAATTGACTAAATGGTTGGATGTCAAAAGTTTTGATCCACCTCTGGTGAAAAAGACAAATTCCTGCCGATTCAATAGGAAGCGGGTCAAATTTAAACTGTAGCTTCCTCATAGTTTGCTCTTTATTTTTTTCCAAAAATCATTTACAGGTACATAAGTACCTATTTAATCAGAGAAACACCAAAAAAATTCCAAGATTCAACCACTAGCTAAGAACGGTCAAGCCAGCCATTTTGACCGCATTTTGAAACGGGCATAAAAAATTCAAAGAAATCAAAAAATTGGAAAAACTTCACATTGTGTCATTATATATGACCAAGTTTCCAGGAAAAATATTAAACTTGTAATAGGGAAATTATTTTAAAACAGTGTTCTCAGAAATGAGCTATCATGTGTGGAGATTCATGGCTTTCAAGCCAAATGATCAATCTTATGACCACATTCATGGCATAGTTTATTTGAATGATCTCATAATGTGTACAAGGGTGCATGTTGGAATGACAAACAATGTTGCCTAAGGGAGTTTCCATTTTCTTTGCACGAAAAAACCATTTTCCATTTTTCGAGTGCCCAAAATGAGTTTTTTTTGTGAAGGACCTACCATATATTTGTTTCAAAATTTGAACTGCAGGTCCTCATAGTTTGCTCTTTATTTTTTCCAAAAATTATTTCTAGGTACATAAGTATCTATTTAATCAGAGAAATACCAAATTTTTTCCAAGATTCAACCACTAGCTAGGAACGGTCATGCATGCCGTTTTGACCGCATTTTGAAACGAGCATAAAAAATTCAACAAATATCAAAAAAATTGGAAAACCTTCGCATTGTGTCATTATATGTGGCCAAGTTACCAGGAAAAATAATAAACTTGTAATATGATGATTATTTTTAAAAAGTGTTCTCAGAAACGAGATATCATGCGTGAAGATTCATGACTTTCAAACCAAATGATCAATCTTATGGCCACATTCAAGGCATAGTTTGTTCAAATGATCTCATATTGTGCAAAAAGGTGCATCTTGGAATTCCAAACAATTTTTCCTAAGGGAGTTTCCATTTTCTTTGCACGGAAAATTCATTTACATTTTTTGAGTGCCCGAAATGAGTTTTTTTTGTGAAGGACCTACCATATATTTGTTTCAAAATTGGACCTAATAAATTTTATAAAATACTAGGACATATTTAATGCTCAATTGATAAAATGGTTGGGTTTCAAAAGTTTTGATCCACCTATGGTGAAAAAGACAAATTTTCGCCGATTCAGCAGTAAGCGGGTCAAATTTAAACTGTAACTACCATATTGTTTGCTCTTTATTTTTTCCAAAAATCATTTCTAGTTACATAAGTATCTATTTAAGCATAAATATATGGTTTGGTGGCGATACGTCGAGGTTTGGACGGTGGCCCAGGGCCCCAACTCCAAAACGCGTAAACTGGCATGCCCGCCGCGTGGTCACCACGTGACCTTGGCGTTGACATGTGTTCTGGGAGGCCTAGGCATGTCTAGTGGGTTGGGAACTCCCCAGGTAGGTGCTAGGAAGAAAATTATAACAGAAGTATCTCACGAGGAGACCGACCTATGCTCAAAGATGAATTAGCAGCCAAGTATTTGATTAGCGGTACAGGAAATGCACATGGCGAATGAGCGTGTGTTTTGGCTGAGGATGATCATCTACTAAGAAGAATGTCTTCACAAATTTTTAACTCAAAAGGAGGATCCTAGGTGGTACTTTCTTTGCAAAGTACCACACTGGACAAAAATATGAATGTGAAGCTGGGCTTAAAATAATGAATGGATTGAGCTGAAATTTTGTGAAGGGTGGTTATTTGGGCATAGGAAAGCACTGTAGAAAATTAATACCATTTAGACATGCCAAAGTGGTACATCCTTCACAATGCTCTTCTATGGACATAAACTTGGGAAAATTAGCGAGAGAAATTGGATGAATGAAATGAGCTCAAATTTGGTGTAGCTAAGTTAAATAGGTATGGTCATGCGCTGGTAAATTTTAAGGTCATTTGGGTAAGCCTAGCTAGTACTAGTACTTACTTCACAAAGCTTCTCTCGAGCTAGAAACTTTGGAAATTTCCTGAGAAAGATTTACCAGGAAAATGGAACCGAATATTATCATGTGGCAATGATTTGTGCATGGAAGAGTGCCGAAAAAGTTTGAGGGTAACAGGAGTGGTCTAGATAACACTTGCTTTGCAACATGCCAATCTGGCCATAAAATATAAATTGAACCTGGGCTCACATAGATGATTTGACTGAGCTGCAATTTGAAGGGGGGTGATAATTTCGGCATATGAAGAAACTGTATAAATTTCATGTCATTTGGATATATAAAAAAGGTACTTCCTTCACAATGCTTCTAGGTGGACAAAAACTTTGGAAATTTGCCGAGGAAGATTTGCTAGGCAAATGGAGCTGAATTTTGTCATGAGGCAATGATTTGGATAGGAAAGAGTGCCCAAAAATTTCAAGGACAATCAAGAATATATAAATAACACTTCCTTCACAAAGTGTTGTTGTGAACAGAATAGAAAAATGAATATTATTAAATTAGTTCTGAACTAGGCAAGGAAGGATTTTTATATATTTGACGAAGATATGACCCAAAGAATTTATGAGATTTTTTTGCGAATTTTGGGAATGGCAGAAATATAGGTTGCTTAGGGCAAAAATTGACACATGGACATGACACATAGGCAAAACTGATGAGGTGGCGTCTAGTCATAGCAATAAGTACTAATGCATCCACGTTCACAACCTCATGACCATTTATATTGGTCGTAATCAGGTAGAAATAAGGTCATGGACCACTCTTGTCTGCTTTATTACCATTTGGTGTAAGGCAATTCAGGGTTTGAGCCCTTCTAAGCGAAATTGCTGTGGATTTACGACCAAATCAACTAGGGTCACTAAGAGAAGGTCACTAATTGACATATTTCTTGTAGTGATTCCGTAGGGCAGCCGTTGACAAGGGAGCTTCACACGAGTCACCGGCCGGTCACTAGGAGGCCTTTGCGTGATGAAAATTTTTCCTCGGCCGTTTTTCAGACGGGGGTTTTGATAGACGCCGGAGGATAAATTATCCTCTATTCGGCTTAGGGGATCAGCTGTGTTGCATAAGGGACGAAAATCGATTTTATCCTCTCTTACAACCGGATAGGTGATCGGTTACAAATGCCCTAAAGCGATTGAGTATGCGAAACAGATGCCATGACCCATAAGGATTACATATAAAATGCATCACAGTTGATAGGCCGAGCATGTTATGCCGTGAATTACTTAACTCCTCTCATTATTTTGCTTGCAAAAATCCTCCTCTTCTTGACTAGATATATCTCAAGTAACACTGCGCATTTGCTCCGCCACTGAGAAGTTTAAGAGCTAATTAAACTCTATTGTCTGCAGTTTTGCACTGGTAAAATCTCGAATTTAACTGTTCTGGCCTGCGCCTGCTGCGGCTTATGCTATTTTTCGTGAGACCTTCCGCTGGTCCAAATAGTTCAAACTAGCTGAAAAATTTACAGAATCTGAATTGGCATGTCTCTAATGTATCCACTCAAATATCAAGTTACAACTCCATCTGATTCATCCGAGACAAATTTCTGAGTCAACCGCTCTCAGCTGCGTAATAATGAGATTGCAACCAACCAAACACCGAATAAAATGGGTACACCAACTCACATGAAAACAACTCATGGAATGAGTTTCTAAGGTACGAACAACGGTTGAAAACATCTCATGTAATCAGTTACAAGTCAGGGCAAGTATTTTATCAAGATGCTTGCTAAAACTTCAACACACTGGCGCTCTTGACTAGTGAGCTGATCTTCGAATTGCTCGAATACAGTTTCAACTTCTGTGATCGCGCTCTCCGCCTCTCCTATCTCAACACCTTGTTCTCCTGACTCCTTCAACTCGGCCTGCAAATAGCTTGGAACAGCTCATGACAAGATCACACATATATAATGTCAAATTTAGCTCAAATGTTTCAGAAACGGTACCAGAGTTGCTTCCAGTTCTGCCAGTGTGGCTTCAAGACGCTTATGACAGTCTGGGATCATCATCCTTGCCAAAACATTCTCCTGAAGAAATAAATGACATTAAGATACAGTGCAATTCACATGGAGCTACAACTTCAGATATTTGTATGATCAACAAATTGGCATTTCCTCATCTAAAGAGGCACTTAGATAAAGGATCTTAGACATTGACAGCAATGGCCATTCTTGATCTCAATTACAAAAAAGTAAAAAAACATGTCAGAGTTCTCCAAACACATGTGAATTGTAATATCTCATAAGCATGTGGTTGTAGCTACACGTTAAGCCTGGAAAATGTGATAATTAATGGAAATATATATATATTTGTCAAAAGGGATGCAAAGAGCACATATACCACATGTTCATTTGATTTACGGTTCGTCGCATGCTATGCCCATCATGGCTTCAAGATGCTTTTTTTTTTTTGTAACAGTTAGATAGGCTGTCCGACCAATAGCATACATGCATACATACATACAAGAAATGCAAACCAGTTCTTGTTGGAAGATTATCTATATGCTGGCTGAAGCCTGAAGAATAATAGATTGTCTACTCTAACTCTAACATCAAGACTACCACATGGGCAGAAACCACAGACAGAAATTCAATCAACCACCACCAAGTCTAGGTTGTGAGTACTCTATTGTGACAATATATGAAGAGTAGAAGAAGATTTTCTTTGCTGGCTGAAGCCTGAAGAACAATAGATTGTCTAATATTCTATTGTGACAATAGATGAAGAAAATTATGCAGAGTATTCATTTAGGTTAATATTTTCGGGGGGAAACTGGAACGGACTAGAAGTAGAACTACTAAGAAGACAAGAAAAGAAAGAGTCTTGTAAGTTAGGAGATTTTTCACCTGCTGCTTGAGATCGTAGGGATCGGCGCCTCTCTCCTTCATGGCTGCGGTCTTGGCCGCCTCCTTCTCCACCTCCTCCTCGTACGACCGAAGCTCCCTCACGGCCCTCCTGCACGTCCGCGTCTTGATACCGAGGCTCCCCAGAGTCGCCACCATCCTGAAGACGCGGAAGCTGGGTTGCTTCTCCGGCGAGGCCCCGCGGCGGCGGCGGTGTCGCTCTGCGTTGCGGCCGGCGTGGAAGCAAGATAGATAGGCGGCAAGTTGTGGGCCGGGCCCAATAAGATAAGGATCAGGACGGCCTAGTAAAACAGTCGAAGCCACACACTACTTGGCAGCGGCCCGTAGAACGTCAGGGTTATATCTGGCCTACTAATATTACTCAAAGAAAAAAAAGACCTACTTTGCCGGAAAAAAAACACACCAAAAGGGTCAATGTTATTGAAGAAAAAAACACGGAGTTGACCGCCAAAGTAGATGAACTCATCTATGTGATGAAAGATAAAGAAGAGGTAAACACGGAGTTGATCGCTATTATCAAAGAAGAGGTTAAGCTCGATGGAACGCTAAGAAAGGAGGGAGCAACTAACTTTTATTTGAACGGGCATCCTTGTGGGGCCTCACTATGGGAGCGCCCGTCTAGTTGCCGCCACATGTCGTGTGCAGGATGCACTGGTGGGGGCAAGGATTTTTCATTTTTTAGCAAGCGTTTTTCAGATTTTTTTTTGGGTTCTTTTGGCTTTCTGGCTTTTGCCTAACTTTCCCTGGTCTGGGTGGAAAACCTTTTTTGGATTTTCTTTGCAAAGTTGTTCTTCTCATAAAAAAAAAGAAAAACACATGCCGTGCTTCTGGCGGAAGCATGTTCTTTTTTGAAAATACAGATTTGCTTCCGCAAGAAGCACATGTTATGCTTTCATGAAAAGCAGAACCTATATTTCCCGCCTATGCTTTTCTTGGAAGCGTAGCTGTGCTTTTCAAAAAACACAATTATGCTTCACCAGAAAAAAGAAAAGCACAGCGTGTGATTTTACGAAAAGCACATTTGGGCTTTCACGAGAACCAAAGTCTTGCTACTGTAAGAAGCACGGCCTGTGCTTCCCAGAAATGGGAAAAAATAGCCTATGCTTTCAAAAGAAGGTGAAAACTGCAACTGTGCTTTTGGGCTCCAGCTTTTTTTATTAGTTTTTTCAGTTACCGATTTTGTTTTTTGTTTCTTTCTTCTTTTTTCTTTTTGTAAAAAAGGTTCGTGGGACCTATTAACATGGGATCTAATTTCAAAGACCTCGCCACAAAGAAATATAACAGTGAAACACACATTTCAAGAATATTTTGAATAACTAATCTATGGGAAAAAACTCACAGTTGAGACAAAGTGACATACCTGTAGTACTTAACTTGTCAGCGTCTGAATTGGTGGAGAGTAAACTTCGCAAAGGGTAACCCTTTACTAATGATTTCAAAGAAAACAAAAGATCAAAGAATGACTCACGTCTAGAGCTTTCATTAACAGGCCTGCCACATAGCGTGCATACTACAACGACATTTCCTATTCGGCACCTCCAGCACCTATTTCTTCGTTTTACATAAACCGGCGCACACCTCCATTCGCGCTGGCCGGCCCGCTTAGCTTTTTTATCTTCAATTAACCTGCTAAAAACGTGCGTGCAAGGTGATTCAAACCCACGATCTCCTTCTTATTGATAAACTGCAGTAACTTTACCCTAAAAAAAAAGATAAACTGCAGTAACCAACTGGGGCACCACACATGTTGCGATTACTTACTCTCTTTTTCTTCTTTCTTCTCTTTTCCTTTTCCTTTTCCTTTTCTTTTTCTATTTTTCTATTCTTAAATTTGTGAAATTATTTAGAATTGATGAATTTTTAAAAAAAATCGATGAACTTTTTTCAAATTTGTGATCTTTTAAAAAGTTATGAACTTTTTTCCAAAATCGATGAGCATTTTTAATAAAATCCATAAACCTTTTTAGATTTCATGAAAAAAAATCAAAAGTATTAAAAAAGCTGGTTCTTATCTACCAGATCAACAACACAAAAAGGGAAGGAAAAAACTAGGTTGCGTAGCGAACTCTGCTAGGCCGCGACCTGATCGGGGTGTGCGTGAGCGCCGCTGAAGGCGTCTAGAGCACCACGAGTAATGTGCCTTGATTTGTTTTCTCTTCCTCATATATACTCCCTTCATTTTTATCGACTCTGAATATTAGAGTTGACTGAAGTCAAACTTCGGAAAGTTTGACCAAGTTTAGAGAAAACAATATAGACATTTACCATAACAAATCTATATGATGTGAAAGCACATTCAATAATAAATCTAATATTGTTGATTTGTTATTCTATATGTTAATATTTTTGTTTATGTACTTCGTCAAAGTTTATAAAGCTTGACTTTTGATTAAAGCTAATACACGTGCTAAATAAAAACGGAGGGAGTACACGGTCATCAGGCAACTAGGCACCATTCCCTAAAAAAGACAACGAGGCACCAGCCTGATGAGCCAAGCTTTTTGTGTTTGTGTGTTTCTTGTGGGTGACTAAACGGAGCACATGTAGAGTTGCTTGGCCCGGCCGGTTATTATTTGTAGCTTGTATAGGAAAGACCGCCGTGTAGCCAAGCCAATCCATTCGTACCACAATGTCGACTATACCGTCCTCGCCCGCGTCCGCTGTCTCGGGTTCGGCGCCGGCGCCGCCGCCGGATATGGTGGAGGACTGCATGGGCATCGTGCAGCTCCTGAGCGACGGCACCGTGAGGCGCAGCCTGGACTACTCCCACCTGCCGATGCTGAGACACGTCCCCTCCGACCTGCCCGTCCAGTGGAAAGACGTGGTGTACGACACCGGCAACGGCCTCCGCCTCCGGATGTACAGGCCAACCACCGCCGGCCGCGCAGAGAAGAAGCACCCGAAGCTCCCGGTGCTCGTCTACTTCCACGGCGGAGGCTTCTGCATCGGCAGCTTCGAGTGGCCCAACTTCCACGCGGGCGCGCTCCGGCTGGCCGGCGAGCTCCCGGCGCTCGTGCTCTCCGCCGACTACCGGCTCGCCCCGGAGCACCGCCTCCCCGCCGCGCACCGGGACGCCGAGACCGTCCTCTCGTGGCTCCGCGACCAGGCGGCCGCCGGCACCGACGCCTGGCTCGCCGAGTGCGCCGACTTCGGCCGGGTGTTCGTCTGCGGCGACTCCGCGGGCGGCAACATGGTGCACCACGTCGCCGCCCGCCTCGGCTCGGGCGCCCTCGCGCTCGGTGACCGGGTGCGGGTCGTCGGGTGCGTGATACTCTGGCCCTACTTCGGTGGCGTGGAGAGGACGGCGGCCGAGGCCGAGGCCGAGGCCATGGCGCCGTCGTCCGAGTTCGACCCTGGAAAGAACTTCGACCAGATGTGGCGGCTGGCTTTGCCGGACGGAGCGACCAGGGACCACCCGGCGGCGAACCCGTTCGGGCCGGAGAGCGCCCCGCTCGATGACGTGCGGTTCCCTCCGGTGCTGGTTGCCAATGTTGGAGTAAACCATGTTAGGTGACGTTTAATACGGTACTAGCTAGTCAGGTCACTCGGTTAGTTAGTGCATGGATGAGTCGGTGTAGTTTGCCTGGAATGAGTCCAAGCCGGTGGCTCTTGGCCGTGTGTTGGTGGCGCATGGATAGGAATGGATAGCATCATGCATGGAGTTAGTTGGAGTAGTGGCTGGATGTGCTGGCCGGTTAGTGCGTGCGTGATGGCCAGACGTGATGGCTGGCTGTGTGCCCTCCTGTGTATATATGTGTCACATTGAGCAATGAAAAGGGGCCGTGAGGGCTGGAGAAACAATGTAGCCACTGTGTGATCACCAAGGGAGTCTCTTGGCAAAGCTTGTGAGTTCTTCCTTGGTGCATGTGTGCGTGGGTGTGTGTGGAGTTTCTCCTTGTGTGAGGCAAGAGGTAGAAGAAGGGCGCTGCGGCGAGGAGGTGGCGCCAACAATTGGTATCAGAGCCACAAGGTTCGAGGGGCGGCCGTAGCGCGTGGCGGAGGCGGCGGGCGGTGACGTCGTACGTGCGGCGACCGCGGAGGCCGCCGAGGCGCTGCGTCATGGCGCGGCGGCGCAACACGGTGTGGCGGCGTGGAGGCAGTGCATGGCGGCATGGAGGCCGCGGCGGTGCAGGGCAATAAGACGCGGCGGCGAGCCGGGCGCGACCGGTGCGTGTTATGGGTGCGCACTGGACGTGTCGGGCGCGTCGGGACCGCGGGAATGGACCGCGTCGAGGCGCTGGACCTGGTTGCGCAGATCGTGTACGTGCGCGGCGGGAGCGCGGGGACGTGGGGAGTGCGCGCGAAGGGCACGGCGGTCGCGGAGACGAGGAGGTCGCGAAGGACCTGCGTGGTGGCGCAGAGGTCGCGACGGCTCGGGGCGACAACCGTGGAAGGTGCGTGGCACGGAGGCGTGGCGTGACGGCTGCCAGGGCGGACGCGGAGGCGGCACGCGGTGAGCGTCTTGTGCTGTCGGGCTCGTCGGGCGCGCCGGATGCGCGCGGGACGTGCGGGACGCACTGGTGCGGTCGGGCTCGTCGGGCACGTCGGATGCGTGCGGGACGTGCGGGACGCAAAGGGACGCCAGGCGTGTGTCGCCGGCGGAGATGGAGCTCGGCGAGTGCGCCAGGTCGGGTCCGTGGCGGTGCGACCGGCGTCGATGCGCCGGGTCGGATCCGCGGGCTGGGTCACGGCCATGACGACGACAATGACAGGAGCTGCAACAACTCCGGTAACGGCGAGATCATGGTTTAGGGGGAGTGTGTTGGAGTAAACCATGTTAGGTGACGTTTAATACGGTACTAGCTAGTCAGGTCACTCGGTTAGTTAGTGCATGGATGAGTCGGTGTAGTTTGCCTGGAATGAGTCCAAGCCGGTGGCTCTTGGCGTGTGTTGGTGGCGCATGGATAGGAATGGATAGCATCATGCATGGAGTTAGTTGGAGTAGTGGCTGGATGTGCTGGCCGGTTAGTGCGTGCGTGATGGCCAGACGTGATGGCTGGCTGTGTGCCCTCCTGTGTATATATGTGTCACATTGAGCAATGAAAAGGGGCCGTGAGGGCTGGAGAAACAATGTAGCCACTGTGTGATCACCAAGGGAGTCTCTTGGCAAAGCTTGTGAGTTCTTCCTTGGTGCATGTGTGCGTGGGTGTGTGTGGAGTTTCTCCTTGTGTGAGGCAAGAGGTAGAAGAAGGGCGCTGCGGCGAGGAGGTGGCGCCAACAGCCAAGGCCGGCCGTGACCGGATGCGCGACCGGGTGGCTGAGTACGTGGCGAGGCTCCGGGCCATGGGGAAGCCCGTCGAGCTCGCCGAGTTCGAGGGCCAGGGCCAGGGCTTCTTCGTGTTCGCCCCCTTCGGTGATGCCTCAGACGAGCTGGTCCGAGTGGTCAGGCAATTCATGTGTACGTGTACGGCGACCAGCCACGGGTGATTAACATATGGATCGGATGTAATGCTCTTCTCGCCAGTGCTTATTTCATATTTTCAATGGAAGTGCTGAATATTTTAGATTACAAATGTAAATCGGATGCTTTTTTTTGTGGGGAATAAATCGGATTCTTACTAATTTTACAACATCTTATGTGCCGCCGGTGCCACATCATGCCATGATTGGTCATAGTATGAGGATCAAAATCACGAAACGCTCATGACCGCCGGTCATATGATGAGTGCATCACTGGTTCTCACTTTCAGTGAAATTTCATTAATTTCTGTACATATTAAAATAGTCTCCTCTCGGTCAAAATACTCCAGTAATTTTGGTAGTACACATAAATTCAAATGATTTTTAAATTAGTTTTGGATTTTTTAGAATTTTTGGTTCAGTCTCCATCAAATTCATGTGGAAAATTCGCTCCTTTCGCCGAAATCAAAACCAAAATATGAATTTCACAGAAATGTAGTGATTTCTGCAAAGTCTAGAATATTTCTAGAACTTAAATTTAAAACCATATTCAAGCACCATATGCGAAGTGCCACATCATGTCGGATCAGTGCAGGCTTCAGGCATGCTTTGCTAGCGAAAATCAGGGGAGGCGAGGCTGAATTTTGCCGTCCACACTATCCCAACCATTAGCGAGACATTGGCTAGATTTCCTTGTGCATGCAAGGAGTTCTTCTGACCACGCGTGCGATTCACACGCAACTGTTATTGATGTGAGCAATGACCAATGAGGGGGTCCTATCACTATCAATGAGGGGGCATATCATCCGTGCGCCATAACACAAACGAAATAGCCAAACATCCATTTACACTGTGACATCTTATCGCAAACGCTTTCAGAAGGACCCGTGTGGATGTAAACCATGTTTTGATTGTGTTCTTACATCTATGCTTAGAGTACTGTTCAAAAACCAACCGATTCAACGATGTATCATCCGATTTGTCACTATTCGGTGGGTGAACGATAAGATTATGTCATATCATCGTCGTTTATTGGTTGTGGTGATTTATCGCTCTTGCAAACGATTTATCAGAATTTGGGCCTATTTCTACCATTATGTGTGCAAGAACTATGTTTATTTGTATTTCGTGGACCTTGTAACGTAATATGTACCGTTGTCCTATTTTCTTTGTAGTTGTACAAGAATTCAAAGGCAAGCAATCAATGTAACACTTCTATTCAGTATTGTTTTTGTGTTGAATATAGCATGTTTTAGTGCTTGGAACGTGGGATTTACCAAAAAAAAGACTGATTAATAGTCAACCGATAAGATCGATTAATCATCGGATTTCCGATTAATCTCTAATTCTCAGCCGACCAAGACGCTAACGATAAGCGATATCCGTTTCGACCTCTTCCACCAAGTGTTTTGCAGTCTACATGCATCATATTGCATGAACATAATGGTACTATATAAACACTTTATCATTGTCTCCATGGCATGTTTCCAACCGTCCAAAGGTGTTGTGCTTCTGCATCATGTAGTCACACATGGCTAATAATACAATAATCTACCATCGATCCTTACTTGTCTTCCTTCTGTATATGTCTAGGCTAGGATCAATGTAGACTGTAAAATATATTTTTAGTGTTGCGTTGGCAGGGTTTTAAATGCAAAACCTCTTTGATCTGATTGTATTAAGTTCATGCTTTATCCAGTTACTCCAAAATTCTGAGCTGAAGGGAGGAATAGAAAATATGTCTCAACAATCCTTTCACTCCATCAAAATAATAACTTATCGACATCGAGCTATTTATATTAGGGAGGAATAACATGAAGATGATTGAACTTCAAAGTACTAGGTTGTCTGAACAATAACACTCTACGTTGTCACAACAGACCTGTGAGAGAAAGAACAATAGTATTCGGTGTCGCGACTCCTTCTTTGCATTGCACTCCTATCAAGATCCTTAGCTATTCTCGGACTACTGAGACATCTTAGATTAGAGCCCTTTGGGCACGTTTCATCTTTGCAAACTCAACCAGCCTATCGACTTTTGGCAGAACCACCTTGGCGGGTTCCATTTCGCCAAAGCGCTCCATCCATGCCAATAGAAGCGGAGTCTTGGTGGTATGTAGAAGCTCCACACCACAAAGCGCCTCGGTTCCTTGCATCCATGCAACCATACCACCCAACACAACATCAACATATCCGACGTTGTCTCCTCCAAAGAACGGCTTCCCCTTGGAGCATTCCCTCAAGGCCCCCTCTAGCATATCCACCGCCGCTAGCGTTTGCATTGTCCCTTCATCTTTCTCCTTATCTGTCTTGCCCACAAACATCTTCCACCATGGCGCGACTAGCTGAAAATACATATGCATACATACAAACATATGCACAAACAATATATATTACGTAGTGTATCGACAAATTAATAAAACTCGCACGTGCACCGGTAATGATAACTAATGATGAACCTTGTCGTCAATGTAGATGGCCCAGAATCGAGCCCTAGCACGTTGGTAGGGGTCGGCGGGGAGGAGGGAGGGTCCTATCCCATGGTAGACCTCATCGATGTACTCCAAGATAGCAAGCGACTCGCAGATAGGCATACCATTGTGGATGAGCACGGGCACCTTCTTGTTCACCGGGTTTGACGCGAGGAGAAGGTCGCTCTTATTTGCAAGGTCCTCTTCCTAGTACTCGTAGCTTAGGCCCTTGAAGTTGAGCGCCAGCCTCACTCGCATCGCGAAAGGGCCCCTCCATGTCCCTAGGAGCTTTAGCTCATGCTCGTCTTCCCCTGCTGCCACTTGTTGCTACGCTAGCTCAAATAAATAATCGATGATTACCGCAATTTTTTTTTAAAACAAATCGATGCAACATGCATAAATTCTCAATCAAAAGAAAATATGTACGAAGTTTGAACCAAACTATACCGTACATACCATGCCGCCAGCTGCCGTGTAGGGATTATTGATAGAGGACGAGCTTACGATGAGCTTACGGTTCACCGACGTCAAGGAATACATGAAGCGTGCCCTTGAAGGTCGTCCGGCTGTTACCGGCGGACCCGTGCATGCTGCCAACATGACGACCTGAGAATTAGAAAAAGCAAGCCCAGGGAGCGCCATGGCGTATGTACGTGGATGCGCACGTAGATTTGAGCTCGTATCTAGCCGTGCTTGTGTGGTCGGTTCCCGAAGATAGGTAGGACCGTTATATAGGCGCATGGACGGTTGAAAGGCGAGCGTACGAGGTTATAAATGGATAGCTGTATTCGAATTATTTTTGGCCTGTATTGAACCAGCGAGGGCCCACGCACATGCAAAAGGACCCAGGCATCTTACAGGCATCTGACGTGTACGCAGAGCATGGGCCGATGTACGTACCTGTGCATGCATGGCTGGCAAAAGGCGTACGTGGACCGTTTGCGTCCAGCGAAGCACGGAGGAGCGTTCACCATTAGCGTTTTAAGTACTAAGCAAGCAACAATATCTTTGGTCATGTTTAATATGATGTTTGATTTCACCAGCAAATTGTC
Organism: Triticum aestivum; assembly: GCF_018294505.1. NCBI lineage: Eukaryota > Viridiplantae > Streptophyta > Magnoliopsida > Poales > Poaceae > Triticum > Triticum aestivum. The sequence goes on along the minus strand of NC_057810.1, from coordinate 706,780,425 downwards.
CACGGGTGTGATCAAAACCGATAAACAATAAGCTCTTCTCATTTTGATTTCACCATAGCTGCATGCGTGATTGTGTTGAATCGGGGAGATCAAGCAGTGTTATCATTTACAGTAGTAATCACGCCACGTCGTCATGTTCATGTACATCTGTTCAGGGAATCAGCTTAATATGTGCATGGAGAGATGCCCGCGCCCAGTGGTACAGCTATGCGTCGTGTACCGTGCTTTACTTTTCCCCGTCCTGTCATCTCTCCCAATTTACTACGCCCTCACATCAAACCAGCCACTGTTGTCATCTACCTCCACCCAACGAACTCACCGCCAGGTCTCTCTGTTCTTCATCTGTGCGACAGAGGAGGCGTGCTCACCCTTGCCAGCCGGTCCACAGTACAATGGAGCACCCTAGGCAAGCTATTACATTGCCTGTCATTTCTTCATGCCCAACAGCACGACCCTGCTTTTAAAAAATGAACCGCCATGGCTGGATAAGTGGAGAAAAATCAGCTGACATGAACCTATTTGCCATGCCATACCTTCGATAAGTGGAGATGAATCAGTTCGCATGAATACACGATGACACAGCTAAGCATGCCAAAACAATTTATGCAACAGCTTCTCCTTCGTTAGTTCAAATCCCAATTGTACTGGAAACTATACTGTAGCCAGAAACATGGCCAAGCAACAATTTTTGCAGAAAAAACCGACCAATACACTCACGAAGAAATAGAACAATAACCCTAAGTTTGAATCCACATGGCATCAGCCTGATCACACTCACAGCGAGCAAAAACAACCGAAGTGGTCTTGACAGCAACAACTACATTTCTTCTGAATCTAGATCAATACATTGGCTTGCCATGAGTTTTACACTAGAACAAGCAAACAAAATCAAGCTAGATGCGCACGTAGATTTGAGCTCGTGTCTAACCGTGCTTGTGTGGTCGGTTCCCGATCCAGGAAGATAGGTAGGACCGTTATATAGACGCATGGACGGTTGAGAGGCGAGCGTACGAGGATATAAATGGACCGCTATCCACTGTTTCTTCTCTTGGAATGGTCTCCTGTTGTGTCACTTTCCAACAACAGTCATGTCTCGTCCTTGCTGTGTCGTCTTGTCTTGTACATTTTCCCTCCCCCAACCATGCACCGGGAAAACCCATTGGAGTACAAATCATCCCATGTCTCCATCGAACTGCACTACGGGGCTGTTTGGTTTCTAGCCACATCTTGCCACACTTTGCCACACCTCACGTTAGGCAAGTTTGACCAAGTTAGGTGGGTGTTTGGTTCTAGCCACACCTAAGGCAAGAGTTTTTTTTTTATGAGAAGTGAACCCCACGTGTCATAGACACAAAAGGTGTGGCAAGATTCCCTTAGGCAAGCCAAAGTGTGGCTAACAATTTGAGCAACTCAAGTTAGGCAAGTGTGGCAAAAATAATGTGGCAATATATGACAAACATAGTCACAATCCAAACAGCCCCGACATCACAGATCATTTCTACCCAGCTCATTGTAGGAAATTAACTGCACTATGATTTCTCTACCGGACAAGAGTTCTCTCTAAAAACTGCATTATTATTATTATTAAGTCCTCTAAGTTCATACAACAAGAGATCTAAATATGAATTAACAAAATCACTTGGGAAAACAACATAAAGACATGCCAAAAGTGAAAAACAAGTCAATACGAGGAATCAACTGTTAGAGGCGCACCGAGCTGGCGACGGTCGACCACCTGAATACCATCCATCGTGCCGCCTAGTCGGTCCATGTACCACCGCATACATATCGGGTGCCACTGTTGCAAAAATGCCAAGATTAAACACAAAGTGTGAAGCATGCCATAAGCCCTCTTCATCACCATCTTATTACGTGTAGTCCATAGGGTATAGGGTGCCACTGCTGCAATAATGTTCGACACTATGCATGTCTTGCTTCCGTGTCGGAAGATTTGGACCAGACGTGCATTGACGGGCCAAGTTTAGTGAAACGGAAAATTGAGCGGTAACGACTAGATACCGGCAGATCCTCGGCCATTCGTTCAGTTCTCAAGATTCAAGCGTCGAATTGCTGTATAACTTGTAAATCGTTTCCCAAATGAAATACACGACAATACACTCTGCACATTTCTGACACTTGCATTCATACGGTATGTGGGTCCCATGCTTTTCAGCAGCCGGCCACAAGTGATTAGCATATGGATCGGATAGAATGCTCTTCTTGCCGGGGCTTGTTTCATTTTTGCAAAGGAAGTGCTGAATATTTTCGATTACAAATGTAAATCAGATGCTCACTAAAATTACAACATCTTTATGTGCCGCTAGTGCCACCTCATGCATGATTGGGCATAGCATGGTTCTCACTTTTTCAATGAAATTTCATTAATTCAGCACATATTATTTTCATTAAGTAGTTTTACATTTTTTAGAATGTTTTGGTTCAGACTCAATCAAATTCAAGTGAAAATTTCGTTCCTTTGGCCAAAATGAAACCGAAATCTGAAACTCACAGAAATTTGGTGATTTCGGCAAAGGCTAAAATAGTTCTAAAACTTAGATTTAAAAACTTGTTTAAGCTCCATATGTGAAAGGCCACATCGTGCCGGATCACTGCATGCTTGATGCAAGCTTTGCTAGCGACAATAACAGGGGGAGGCGTGGCCGAATTTTGCCGTCCACACTGCCCCAACCGGTAGGGGGCGATATTGCTAGGTTTCCTTGCCCACGCAATGAGATCTTCTGTGCCAACTCCACTAGTGAGTTGATCCGTAAACAACTGCTATCGAAGTGAGCAATGAGGGGGTCCTATATATCACTACTAAAGAAAATCGTATACACAAAACTTTAGCAGTAGCGTGGGTCAGAAAAGCACGCTGGTGCTAAGTAGCAGCAGCGCGCCTGTGCAAACCGCGCTACAGATAAGGTTCTAACAGTAGCGCGCCTTATTCTAAACACGTTACTACTAAAATTTCCACGGCTTAACCGATAGGCTACACATAGTAGTAGTGATCTATACCGGACCGCGCTACCGCTACTTTCTTTGTAGCAGCGCGTTTTATTCTAAACTCGCTACTGCTAAAGGATATAAAATTAAATGAAAAGCAAATAAAAAGGTAATTGAAAATGAAAGAAATAGAAGAAGGTGAAAGGAAAAAAAATAAAATGTGAAAAAATGAAAAAGGGAAAAAAAGAGAAAGGAGTAGCAGTAGCGCGTATCCCAGAAAGCGTTGTAGCTAACGTAGCAGTAGCGCGCTTTCTGGAACGCGCTACTGCTACTTTTGACTTAACCACGGGGTTCGTCCTTCCCCACGACCACTTCCCGCAAATCCAACTCCTCAGCTCTCGCCGTCGCCGTCGCCCGTCGGCTGCCGCGCGCTCTACGCACACCCTCTACGCCGCCCGACCCCGGATTCAACGCCGCCCCCGCCCCCGACCTCAATGCCGCCCCGGACACCGCCACCGACCTCGACCTCAACGCCGCCCTCCGCCGCGCGCCCGAGCCCCGACCCCGACCTCGACGCCGCCTGCCCCTCCCTCGTCGCAGGCACCCAAGGTGAGCACGCCTGCTCCTCCCTCTCCCCTACCTCTGCCTAGGTTTTCTTTATATTTTATTTGCATCAAATTAGTTAGGGTTCATGTAAGGATGGAAACGAATCAGATGCGGATGCGGCTCAAATTAGTTAGGGTTCATGTAAGGGTGAAAACGAATCAAATTTCTAAAATGAATCATAAAACGAGTAAAATTTGACCACTTATTTCACATTTAAGTTGGATAATTGGAATATCCGCTACCACTTTCCACCCCTAGATTCCTCAAATTAGATGGTAATTAGTGATGTTATATGTATGATACTATTCGGGATGTATTAGTGTTAATATTCGACGATGTACGGACGCATCAGATGATTTACTTTTGCTTATTGAATGCATGCTAATTTTAGTCTTATAAGATATTTTGAAATGTTATCTTGTGTTGCTCAAATAGGATATGTGCTTGCCCAAGTGGCCGGTCATGTTTGCAGGTTACACCTCCGAGTGGCCTATGTTTTGCCGGAGTGTTGATTCATTCTGTTCCGGCATATTTCAGGCGCTCGATATGTCCTATTTTAGCAAAGGTCATGCCGGATTTTTCCGTGAATTTTGACATGACTTGTGCCAGAATATGTAGGAAATATCGAGTGCCTCGGATTTGTGTGTTGAGTATCCTGGTAGTTGTCTTCGATCGATTTTCAATTAATGTTTCAACTATGAACATAGGAAATGTCTGACGACGAAAAGGATTTCGGTATTTGCAAATAGTGTGAAGACGAGCGCAGCCTGTGCGACGGAATCTTCCTAGATGATGATAGGACAACATCAAGCTGGACGAGAACTTTGAAGTGGATATAGTAAGTCACAACGACAATTCTTTTTTCGTAATTAAGCATGACATCTGCTTCATTTGCTTCAACTTATAATTTATTTATTTTACCATTCTACTAGCGTATCTCGTGCCATGCAAGAGTTTTTGTATTGGATAAGATAGGTTTCAGTCGTACTATGGAGGTAAAGAAAGTTTACTTGAAGGCCGAGCATGGTTATATTTTCCATGCAAAATTATACAACACAGACGACTACACCTATTTTGGATGCAAAACATGACGAGCACTATGGACGACTTATGCATTTGAGCCTGATATGGTTATCACCTTTGATATTCGTCCGGAAGATGATATTGAAGGTAATACCGACATCTGAGTCGATGTGCAGACGCCTTCAGTTATACCATTATGTGAGTTTCTCAATCATAATGTGCTACACTATGATTAGCTAGCTAGAAATGAGTTTGAAGATGATGATGTGCTACACTATGACTATGATGATTAAATAGCTAGTGTTGGTGGTAACGACTATGATGATTATTATTAGCTAGTGTTAGTGGTGATTAGATAGCTACCGCATCTAGTGTTGGTGGTGATTAGCTAGCTAGAATGAGTTTGAAGATGATTATGTGCTACACTATGACTATGGTGATTAAATAAATACTGTTGGTGGTAATGACTATGATGATGATTAAATAGCTTGTGCTGGCGGATTAGATTCAAGTGGAGGCAACATGTGGTGCACATCAAAAGTACTATTAGTCCAAACTAGATCAAGTTTGGATTAGTAGTATACTTTTAACATGCACCACATATTGCCTCCACTTGAACCTAATCCACCTTTATTTGACACACTGTTATGGACATAAAGATATAAACCTCATAATAGGTATTGTACCAAAATTTATATAACGGCGTATAAATACACTAAAAAAAGAATACTAATAGTGATGGATAGTAAACACGCTGCAACTAGCTTGATTAGCAGCAGCGCGTGAGAGAAGAAGCGCTGACGCTATGTGTCTTAGCAGTAGCGTGTGCCACACGCGCTACTGCTAAGTAATAGCTGTAGCGCCTTATTAGTAGCGCGACAGCACGCGCTACTAGTGGGCTTTAAACCCGCGCTACTACTAGGATTTTCCCTAGTAGTGTATCACTAGCAATGATGGGGCCACATCCTCTGTCCACCATAACGCAAATGAAATAGCCAAACATCCATTTGCAATGTGACATCTCATCGCAAGCGTGCTCAGAGGTACTATTTTGTGGATGGAAACGATGTTTTGATTATGTTCTTACAACTATGCTAAGACAATGATCATTTTTGGCCTCTTCCACCAAGTGTTTCGCATCCTACATGCATCACATTACATGAACATAATGGTACCATGTAAACACTTTACCATTGCCTCCATGGCATGTTTCCAACCGTCCAAAGGTGTTGTGCTCCTGCATACTGTAGTCACACAAGGCTAATAGAATAATTTATCGTTGATCCTTACTGGTCTCCCTTGTGCATACATCTAGGATATGATTGATGTAAGTTGCAACTATTATTTTAGATACTGCATTGATAATGTCATGAATTCAAGATCTCTTTTCTCTAACCGTATTAAGTTCATGCTCCGTCCAGTTACTCCAAATGTCTGGACTGATTTGGGGGGGGGGGGGTGATAGGGCATATGTTTCAACAATCCTTTCACTCCATAAAAATCATAGCTTATCGACAACGTGCTACTTGTACTAGGAGGGGAATAATGTGTAGATGATTGAACTCCAAATACTAGCTTGTCTGAATAATAACACTCTACGTTGTCACAAGAAACATATGAGAGAGAACAATAATAATCCGGTGTTATGACTACTTCTCTGCACTCCTTTTAAGATCCTCAACTATTCTTGGAATATTTAGACATCTTAGATTAGGGTCCTTTGGGCACGTTTCATCTTTGCAAACTCGACCAACCTATCGACTTCTGGCAGAACCACCTTGGTAGGTTCTAGTTTGCCAAAGCGCTCCATCCATGACAGCAAAAGCGGAGTCTTGGTGGCATGAAGGAGCTCCACACCACAAAGCGCCTTGGTTCCTTGCATCCATGCGACCATACCACCCAACACAATGTCAACATAGCCGATGTTCTCTCCTCCAAAGAATGGCTTTCCCTTGGAGAATTCCCTCAAGGCCCCACTACAAGAAATATGTCAACTTATGACCTTCTGTCAGTGACCCTCGAAGAATTGGTCATAAATTTATGACCATTTAGACCAATTGGTCAAAAGCTGTTCAGGAGGCTTCAAACCCTAAACCATTGCGACCATTTTGGTCAGAAAGGTCATAATTTCCTTACACAAAATGGTCACAAAGCAAACAGTGCTAGTCCGCTGCCTTATTTCTAGTTGTTAATGACCAATATAGATGGTCATAATCTTGTAGATTGTGGTGGGTTGTGATGACTAGGCGCCATCTCATCAGTTTTGCCTATGTGTCATGTCCATGTGGCAGTTTTTGCCCTAGGTTGTGAAGCAACCTATATTTCTATCATTCCCAAAATTCCCAAAAAAATCTCATAAATTCTTTGGGTCATATCATCATCAAATATGTAAAAATCTTCCTTGCCTAGTTCAAAAATAATTCAAAAATATTCGTTTTCCTATTCTGTTCAGAGTAACAGTTTGTGAAGGAGGTACCACTTTGGCATGTCCAAATAGCATCCATTTTCTACAGTGCTTTCCTATGCCCAAATAACCATCCTCCACCAAATGCCAGCTCAATCCATTCATTATTTTGAGCCGAGCTTCAACATTCGTAGTTATGTCCAGTGTGGTAGTTTGCAAAGCAAGTACCACCTAGGCTCCTCCTTTTGAGCTGAAAATTTGTGAAAATGGTCTTCTTAGTAACTGATCATCCTCAGCCAAAACTCACGCCCATTAGCCATGTACATTTCCCGTACCACTAATCAAACACTTGGCTGCTAATTCATGTTTGAGCATTGATTGGTCTCCTCGTGAGAATCTTATGTTGTAATTTTCTTCCTAGCACCAACCTGGGGAGTGCCCAACCCACTAGACATGCCTAGGCCGCCCAGAACACATGGCAACGCCACGGTCACGCGGTGACCACGCGGCGGGCATGCGAGTTTACGCGCTCTAGAGTTGGGGCCCTCGGCTACCGCCCAAACCTTGATGTATTGCCACCAAACCATGTATTTATGATTAAATAGGTCCTTATGTAACTAGAAATGATTTTTGGAAAAAATAAATAGCAAACTATGAGGCAGCTGCAGTTCAAATTTGACCCGCTTCCAACTGAATCGGCAGAAATTTGTCTTTTTCACGAGAGGTGGATCAAAATTTTTTACACCAGACCATTTTGTCAATTGTGCATTAAATATTGCCTAGTATTTTATAAAAATGATTTGGTCCAATTTTGCAACAATTATTTGGTAGTTCCTTCACAAAAAAACCTCCTTTCGGGCACTCGAAAAATGGAAAACGGTTTTTTCGTCCAACGAAAATGAAAACTTCCTTAGGCAACATTGTTTGCTATTCCAATATGCACCCTTGTGCACAATATGAGATCATTTGAACAAACTATGCCATGAATGTGGCCATAAGATTGATCATTTGGCTTGAAAGCCATGAATCTTCACACTTGATAGCTCATTTCTGAGAACACTTTTTTAAAATAATTACCGTATTACAAGTTTATTATTTTTCCTGGAAACTTAGCCACATATTATGACACAATGCGAAGGTTTCCCAATTTTTTGATTTTTTTTGAATTTTTTATGCCCGTTTGAAAATGCGGTCAAAACGGCGCGCTTGACCGTTCCTAGCTAGTTGTTGAATCTTGGAATTTTTTTGGTGTTTCTATGATTAAATAGATACTTATGTAACTAGAAATGATTTTTGGAAAAAATAAATAGCAAACTATGAGGCAGCTACAGTTCAAATTTGACCCGCTTCCAGCTGAATCGGCGGAAATTTGTCTTTTTCACGAGAGGTGGATCAAATTTTTTTACACCAGACCATTTTGTCAATTGTGCATCAAATATGGCCTAGTATTTTATAAAAATGATTTGGTCCAATTTTGCAACAATTATCTGGTAGTTCCTTCACAAAAAAACCTCCTTTCAGGCACTCGAAAAATGGAAAATGGTTTTTTCGTCCAACGAAAATGAAAACTTCCTTAGGCAACATTGTTTGCCATTCCAATATGCACCCTTGTGCACAATATGAGATCATTTGAACAAACTATGCCATGGATGTGACCATAAGATTGATCATTTGGCTTGAAAGCCATTGATCTCCACACATGATAGCTCGTTTCAGAGAACACTTTTCTAAAATAATTGCCGTATTACAAGTTTGTTATTTTTCCTAGGAACTTGGCCACATATGATGACACAATGCGAAGGTTTCCCAATTTTTTGATTTTTTTTGAATTTTTTATGCCCGTTTCAAAATGCGGTCAAAACGGCACGCTTGACCGTTCCTAGCTAGTGGGTTGAATCTTGGAATTTTGTTGGTGTTTCTCTGATTAAAAAGATACTTATGTACCTAGAAATGATTTTTGGAAAAAATAAAGAGCAAACTACGAGGCAGCTACAGTTAAAATTTGACCCGCTTCCAAATGAATCGGCGGAAATTTGTCTTTTTCACCAGAGGTGGATCAAAACTTTTTTCACCCAACCATTTGGTCAATTGTGCATTAAATATGGCTTAGTATTTTAGAAAAATGATTTGGTCCAATTTTGCAACAATTATTTGGTAGTTCCTTCACAAAAGAAGCTCCTTTCGGGCACTCGAAAAATGGAAAATGGTTTTTTCGTCCAACGAAAATGAAAACTTCCTTAGGCAACATTGTTTGCCATTCCAATATGCACCCTTGTGCACAATATGAGATCATTTGAACAAACTATGCCATGGATGTGGCCATAAGATTGATCATTTGGCTTGAAAGCCATTGATCTCCACACATGATAGCTCGTTTCTGAGAACACTTTTTTAAAATAATTGTCGTATTACAAGTTTGTTATTTTTCCTACGAACTTGGCCACATATGATGACACAATGCAAAGGTTTTCCAGTTTTTTGATTTTTTTTGAATTTTTTATGCCCGTTTCAAAATGCGATCAAAACGGCGGGCTTGACCGTTCCTAGCTAGTGGTTGAATCTTGGAAAACTTTTGATGTTTCTCTGATTAAATAGATACTTATGTACCTAGAAATGATTTTTGGAAAAAATAAATAGCAAACTATGAGGCAACTGTAGTTCAAATTTGACCCGCTTCCAGCTGAATCGACGGAAATTTGTCTTTTTCACGAGAGGTAGATTAAAATTTTTGACACCCAACCATTTGGTTATTTGTACATTAAATATGGTCTAGTATTTTAGAAAAATTATTTGATACAATTTTGCAACAAATATTTGGTATGTTCTTTACAAAAAAACTCATTTTGAGCACTCGAGAAATGGAAAATGAATATTTCATGCAACGAAAATGAAAAATTTCTTAGGCAACATTGTTTTTCATTCAAGATACAAACTTGTGCATAATGTGAGACCATTTTTTGATTTTTTTTCATGTGTAAAAGTAGAAGAAAAACAAAAGGAAAAACACAATTATATGTGCTCTATTCTCATTGGTGGGTTTAGTTGTCACACGGATCGATGACATGGCGCCCATCCATTCGTCCAACTCTCCACCTCTCCATCCAGCCATCCATCCGCAGCCCAAACCCTAACCCGCACCCACACTCCTCCTCCCTCAGCTCCTCACCGCCGCCACCTCCTCCCAGATCCCCCTGTCCCCGACCCAGACCTCCCTCTCCCTGCCATCCCAACCCCGCCGCCGGCCTCCCCACCCCCGCCGCCGTTGACCTCCTCATCACTCCCAGCACCGGCCATCCTTCCTTCCACCACCCCTCTTGTCCGAGTCGCCCCCTCACGAACAAATCTCGCGAGCCAATTCCCCTCCCCTCCCCATACCCCCACGCGCGTGATCCAGGCGGAGATGGACGCCGCCGCCGCCGTCGCCCCCCATCCCCACCGTCGATGGCCACCACCTCCTCTCCTCGAGGCCCAGTTCGAGCAGGCGAGGCGGATTGGCAGCCTTGGCCACACCGATCTGGCGGACACAGCCTCGATTCGGACGGAGGGATTTGGCAGCCATGGTGATGGGGGTCGCCTCCCTCCCCCCTCCCCTCGTCGGAGCTCACCGGCGGGGCCCTGGGCTGGCGCGGCTCCCGCGAACAGAAGCCCGTCGCAGCATCGCACAACAGCAATCCCATCGCCCCAGACCGACGCACGGCGACCTCAGCAACTCCGGCCAGGATGGTCACAGTCAGGGTGAGCCCCTCTTACTCGTACGCACCATTATCATGGGGATTAGTTCTTGTCGTGTGATCTGAACTAACCATTTGGCGCTCGCACTCGTGCAGTTCCACCAATACGAGGTTGTCGGGAGGGGCCTGCCGACGCCGACCGAGGAGCATCCCAGGATCTATCGCATGAAGCTCTGGGCCACCAGCGAGATCCACGCAAAGTCCAAGTTCTGGTGAGGACATGATTCAAATTCGGAAGCCTCTCGAGAATGCGTGAAGAAGAGCTACGGCCAGATCCTCGCCTTCAATGAGGTGAGCTCTTCTTCCATGCTCATTTGAGTTTACTCCGTGGTTGAATCGTAGCATTGAACAGTCCCTCGTTACTGCAGTCGATATTAACAAATGCAGTGCTCGTGTCATGGATAGCATAACCCACCTGTGTCACACCAGATTGATTTCGATGGTTTAACATAACAAGTACAACAAGTAGATAGTTTTGTTTTCACTGTGCTAGTCCTAAACCTGACTGCAAAGCACTGTACGTAGGCACTGAAAGGCAGCTGGAAGTCTTTTATGGGAGTATATACTTCTTTTATCTATTATGGGAGTATATACTTAATAGATGGAATAAAGAGAAGAGAGTGTACTTAAACAACACTTCTTTTATGGGAGTATATAACTGTATCATACAATAGCATCAGCTCATGCGTTTTCAATTCCTTGTCTAGGCGATACCGAATTGTTCTTTTCATATTTGGGGTGATTCTCGTACAGAGTTGTATTTCTCTAGGATTTATGTCTACAGAAGCTACATGTAGAATTCTGGTCTCTTACATTTTTCATAGAAAGTAAAAGGGAAAAGGTTAATTTTATGTATTAACATGGCCATACTAGAAGGTTAATTTCTTTGAAACAGATATCAAGGGTAATTTGAGTTATTTGTCATCTCCAAAAGCTAAACTGTTGTAGTTCTGCTGACCAACCTGCGTGTTTCACTTCAGGTGTGAGGAGGAGCCTGTGGCTGAGACTGCATCAGCATAGATGCTGCAACCCATCACAGCGAGTTCCTCGACCTCTGTTACGGACGATGCAGCAGTAACTCAAGACACCATTCATGACTCGTGCCACTTCTACATTTTCTTTCTCTGTTCTAGTTACTAACGTGATTTATTCCTGGTACTTGTTGCTGCTATATTCTGATTACTTGTTGTGACCGGTATTGAGAGATTTTGGTGGTTTCTTTGAGTACATTTAACTTGTAGTTCTCCAGTATTCCTGGTTATGGTTGGTGTTTGCACCCACTCGCTGCTGTATTCTGATTACTTGTTGTGACCGGTATTGTTCAAATGATAATTACGTTGTGTTCGATTGATGTCCTGCTAGCTGCTACTACTAATTTTTACTGCCATGATGTTGATACTTCTTAGAATATGTTCAGTGCCTTAATTCTAGTAGTATTTGTTATCGAAAACATGATTGTATTGTGAGCCATCAAGCTCTTGGAGTCTTCTTAGAGCTTGCTGGTATTTACCTTTTTCCACCAATATAATATTTGCTACTATTTACTCCTCATGGTTGCTACTGTTATCCATGCCCTCATGCTTCAGGATTGACTCCTAGCTGCTTGTGTATCTATTTATTATTCTGTTAATTATTCTTTTCCTAGCTGTTCTCTGTTGGAAGGTATTGCTTTCATTTTGAATTGGCGGCCATGATAACGGTCATTTTCATTCTTCTACAGGAGCTCTAGGTTGAAGAAGTTAAAAGAAGGGAACGCTTCATCTTTGATATGGAAGGTAAATGCCATTTCAGAATCACTGCTGTAATTTTCATTTTTCAAGAAGAATTGGTTGATCTGCATGGCAAATGCATGATGATTAGGAATATGATCATGTCTCCTGTAGAATTGGATTTCTCTGGCCGTTTCGTAAACTAAATTTGGTTCAGTTAAAAAACTGCACTACCTGACAGTTTTGGGAAGCGAGCTTCTAACTGAAAAACGAGTTTGTTATGCTCATAATTTCAAGTTGGCCTCTACATACGAGTTGTAAAGCATGCTCTAAGGTTTCCGTAGAGTACTCGTTTGCTTCATTTGGATGTATGGTTTGAGAGCAGCCGTCCATTTAGTTTGCTGTCCAGAAATATAGTACAGTTTAATGTCGGTGGTGGTCTTGTCTTAGATAGATTCTGTAGTGTATTAATCTCACTGGGTAGAGTGGCCTACTTGCACACTTTTATTGACTCGTTGGTTACTGATTACTTTCGAGCGAGTAGCACATGTCTCAAGCAACTGTAGTATTCCTTTCCCTGAATTGCTCCCTTGTTTTGCTGTGGAGTTCCCTTGTTTTGTAGTGTATTAATAGCATCAAGGATGTATGGTTTGAGAGCTCCCTTGTTTTGTAGTGTATTACTTTTTGTTGACTAAATTCTCTTATGCGCTTGACTTGGCTTGACCCAGAACAGTAGCATCCTTGATGCGTACTGACCTTCACCTTGTTTTTTCTCTCGCAGGCTCGAAGGAGGCAATATGCAAGGCACCTCCTAATGGATATTGCTTGCTGGCTTCTGCTTTTTGAATGCTTGTATTGCCGCAGCTTGTGCCGCTATTCCAAAAGTTATGTATTTGTGAACATAGGAGATAAGTTATTGATATGTGTTCGTTTGTCTAATGTTATGCGAGATAAAGTTGTGTGAGAAAGTTTTCTATACTTGTGTTATTATTGTGGGAAAGAAGTACTATTACTATATTGACTTGAGAATATTGGCTGTAAATAAAAGAGGGCTTGGCCCACTATTGGATTGTAAAAAGGCCATGTCCAGAATTTATATTGCACTCAATACTTGGGCTCTAAAAAGACCATGGCCCAAACTATGTTGGACTTGTTTCTAAAAAGAGCAATATAACTTTCAGATTCTAAAAAGGTTGAGGCCCAAAAAAAATGGATTGTAAAAGACTGCATCTCAGAAAAAAATCCTAATTGTTGGGCCAGGCCCATTTAGCCAATCAAAGCACAGAGGAAAAAAATATAAATGGGCTGAATTAATGGGTTCGGCCCATATAAACACCGAATTGGACCGGGCTGAATCTTGTGCCACGTCAGATTGCCATGCTGGATGCCTACGTGTCCTGGGGAGGTTGCTAGTGACCAAAACACCACAGTAGACGTATTTTGGTCATAAACGTTTGCGACCATTCCAGAAGAAAGGTCGCTATAGTCAGTTTACGACGCCCAGCTTTTGACCTTATGTTTTTGGTCACAAAAAGGTCATAAATGGAAATTTGTGACCTTTCAGTGACTAATAGTGGTGGTCATAAGTTGACATATTTCTTGTAGTGCCCCCTCTAGCATCTCCACTGCTGCAAGTGTTTGCTTTGTCCCTTCATCTTTCTCCTTGTCTGTCTTGTCCACAAACATCTTCCACCATGGAGTGACTAGCTGCAGACACATATGCATATACACAAACAATATATATTACACACTACATCAACAAACTAATAAAACTAGCACATGCACTAGTAATGGTAATAAATGATGAACCTTGTTGTCAATGTAGGCGGCCCAGAATCAAGCCCTAGCGCGTTGGTAGGGGTCGGCGGGGAGGAGGGATGATCCCATCCCACGGTAGACCTCGTCGATGTACTCCAACATGGCGAGCGATTTGTAGATGGGCACACCGTTGTGGATGAACACGGGCACCTTCTTGTTCACCGGGTTGGACTCGAGGAGAAGATCGCTTTTGTTGGCAAGGTCCTCTTCCTCGTACTCATAGCTCAAGCCCTTGAAGTTCAGCGCGAGCTTCACTCACAGCGCGAATGGCCCCCTCCACGTCCCCAGAAGCTTTAGCTCTTGCGCGTCTGCCCCTGCTTCCCCTTCTTCCTATGCGGGAACTAAATGACGGAGGGAACATATATACATTTTGAGCACAACTATACCGTACATACCTTGCCGCCGGTTGTCGAGTAGGCAGTGGACGACGAGCAAACGCTGAGCTTGCGGTTCGCAGACGGCGAGGAATGCACGAAGCGGGCTTGACCGTAGTCCGACTGTGACCGGTGGACTCGTGCGTGCTGCTGGCAGGGCGACCCGAGGCAAAGCGAGCCCATGAAGCGCCATGGCGTATGTGCGTGCACATGACGGTACTCTAGTATATAATCGTGCTTGTTTAATTTGTGGCCATGGTGATAGGTAGCTCCAGAGCGAGCCCATCTCTTCCAAATAAAGTTGTAGGGAGCACTACTTGCTCTGTTGTCATGTGCGTTTGCCCCCGCCAATCATTCGTTGCTCCAGAGAGGATCCTATGTCTCCACTGAGCTGCACGAGTGCACTTGCTAGGATCGACGTCCACCGTAAGAAACCTGTCGTGTGGCCGGCTTCCGCTGCATATATGCTATCCGAGATACTAGGTTAATGGGTTTGTTTGGTAGCATTCTCAACCTAGGATGGTTGTTCTCCTCTGATGCATGTTGAGTGTAGACATGTTTAATGCATGCATTTGTTTTTGTTTGGTAGCAGTGTATATGTTAAAACATGCTGAGCTGAGACTTTGTTTGGCAGTCTATATATATTTTCAGTCTTGCACGACCAGCACGCCCTTGAATACATAGCCCATTAAAGAAAAAAAAAGGTACTCTAAAGCCTGGTTTAGGCCGAAGTACATGCAACTTTGTCCTTCCGTTCACGCGAAGTGCCGGGCCGAAGTACTATTTGGCCTGGCAAAAGCCGAAGAGGCCTTTTCGGCCTAAGCATGACCGAAGCCCTGGGCACTCAGTTTTTGGTCTATAACATAGATCGAAAAGGCCTTTTCGGCCTAAGGGAGACTGAAAAGCTCGTCTTTGGCCTTAGCGAGGCTGACGGGGTCATATAATTGAAAATCTAACCATAATTTGAATTTATGGACCTTTCACGTCATCACTCACTTTGCTCGTGCATGCTGATCAATGAATGGCTGCTAGGGTGTTCTCTCTTTGTGCATGCTATGATGGTATTTGGGTTGAGCTCGTGCATGTTGAGGACGCTCTATGTAGGCTACCAAACACCCAAAAGTGGGCTGGGTAGGGAACTTTTGCCCTCACACATCTTCCATGCACCCTAGCAAATAAACCTTAATGTTCTTGTTGGCCAGTTCATGAAGCAGCTGATCGAGGCGTGTGGTCTCGTCTAGTAGACAGAAGAAATCCTATTTGTCGCTCACTGCAGTAAAGTGCCTAGCAATCACACAACTGTTGCGGCAGCAGCCACCAACTGGTCCGGCCTGTTTACATTCCTATTGCACAATTTTCAGTCTTGGGACATGTTTTTTCGGTTTTTATTTTTGATTTTCCATTTTTTATATCTCTCTTGCCTCAAAATTTGTTATTTTTCTTTTCTTTTTTATTTTTACATTTTAATTGCTCAAAATCACAGTTTATAAAAATGTTTTTGAAAAATTTAAATTATTATTATTTTTAAAACATGTTTGCATTATTCCAAAAGAGTTCAGAAAATTCATGGTTCACAAAAAATGTTCTCTTTTTAGAAACATGATTTTAGTTTTTAAGAATATGTTCACCAATTTTTTTCTATTTCTTATAATTTTAAAATATTAAAAACAGTTTAAAAGGAATAAGTTTTTTTATTTTACTTTTTAACTTTACCTATTGTGGCTGATTTTTTGTCTACTACCGCTACAATACGCAAAAAGAAATTACTTGACTCGTTAAAAGTGTCAAAATGGGTGTGTCCTGTTGTAGATGACCTATGTGAATAGGTGGACTTTTGACACAGAGAACGGTCGACACGATACTCGGGGGCGACGGTCGTGCCCTACCCAGGCTTGACTTTGGTGCCACCTTCCTAATGGCCGCTATGCGGAGGCGATGGTGGCAGAAAAACATGGGAGCTGGCACCAGCGTCCGACTCAGATCTAGCTTGGAGCTGATGCTGGCAGCTCAAGCACCTTTTGGTGGCTCGGGCAACATTCGGTAGACAGGTGTCGTGAGCGCCCGTGGTCTGTGTGACACCCAGATCCGATGTTGGTGGCGATGGTAGTCGACCCTGCCCAATCGATCGGCGGATTGGGTTGTGAGTCTGCCGTCGAAAGATGATGGCGACGGTGCCAACGGGTGTCGCGTTGATAGATCGTCTAAGATGCGCTTCTCCCGTCCCAACCCCATTTGCTGTAGGGGAAAACATGAGGTTCAAATTTCCTCATATTGGACGATGATGCCACCTTTGTTAGGACCGTCCGGGGCATCATTTTGAAGATGATCTTGGCTTGAGGGACCCGTGGACTGGTGGGAGTATTGTGCTGCAACCGCTTCATTGTCTCTCTTGTGTGATTTGGGTGGCTGAGGAATGGAGATGATGCACGGCGGTGGGTACCAACGATTCTCCGTTGCAATCTGGCTTTGGAAGGTGATGTGCGGTGGCAGTGTTGGTGATGTTTGAGGGCGATGCAAATGACCAAGTCATCGATGCTCATCGAAGTTGATGGAGGTAGATAGTGACCATGGGATTAGCTTCACATGTCAGATTCAAGTTGGCGACATGTAGTGGCGAACCGTGGTGTATTGTTTGTGGGTTATTTGCCATGTCTAGATTTACCACTGAATACACTTGCTTTGAAGGCTAGGGATCGCCAGAGCGTCTCCAACGTGAGATTTTTGCGGTAGTGTCTTTTGTTGTCCCATCGATCAACATCACTCGTGTATCAGCGAATATTCTTGGACCCACATGCGACATTTGGTGATTAGCTGCTTGCCTGGTGTGTGCATGGTTTTTAGCAGCATGGCTGGGTCCATGTCTGGATCGTGCGGGCTTGCATGGTCTTCTTTGGGGCCAGCAACTATTCGGTGAAGATTTATGTTGCTCTTTTTCCGCTCCTTTTGTATTTCCCTCCGTCTTGGCATGTTTTTGGTCCTTGCTAGCATTATCCTATGTGTGGGCACGTTGGGATTGGTTGTGTGTATTCTAGTCGTGCAGTGACCAGGTGTGTGCTTATTGTGTTTGTATCCTCTTGATGCTTCATTATGTGTTAATAAATAACACCCTTTATAGAAAAAAAGGATATGGGTCGACTCTTATGGGTTCAGCAACGTAATTTGGAATATCTATTACCCATACCAAGAAACATTCTGGGCTTCGGCGTTGTGTTTGTTTTTTGGGCTGAAGCAATACATCGGCCTACATGGCCTAATGGCAAAAACCCAGGGTGGTCAATGGGGCACCCTTATATTTCGCCTTCAGCGAGTTTGCTTTCAGACTCGCTGAAGGGGTGAGCGAGCTGGCCGGCCCATGAGTTTAGGAGACGACAACTGCTGTCCTTTTTTTATCTTTTTTTCTTTTATTTCTGTACTATTTTTTATACTTTAAAATATTCTAAATATATTTATATATATTACAAAAACACTCTTAAAAAATTTGAAAAAAATATTGAACAGGTATTTATAAAATGTTGAACAACTATTTGAAAAAGGTTAAACAAGTATTTAAAAAAATGTTGATCATGTATATAAAATGTTGATCAAATATTTGAAAAATGTTGAACAAATATTTGAAAAATGTTGAACAAGCATTTGAAAAAATGTTGATCATGTGTGTAAAAATATTGAATAAGTATTTGAAAAATGTTGAACAAGTATTTGAAAAAATGTTTGAAAAGTATTTGAAAAAATGTTAATCATGTATTTGAAACTATTAAACAAGTACACATCGCGCCAACGACTTGTTGCATGCAAGACACGGGCGCAGTGGCTAGCTTAGCGAGCCCTCTCCAAGAAGAGCAGAGATTGATCCCCACCTCTCCCATTTTTCCATTCCCTTTACAGTTTAACTGTGTGCAAAAATGGGCCGGCCCAACTATTCTACACCCTTCATCGAGAGTTTTATACAGGCTCGCTTAATGCGAGAAATAGTCGGCGTGGGTCCATGGTCCACTCTGGCCACCTTCGGGCTACAACATGAACATTTTATTTATGCGGATTTGATTCTCCATGGTTCTCACGAAATAGCTATCTAAGTAACAATATAATGCTCCATTGATGGCAATCTCGTCGTGTAATGTGGCATATTTATAGCAACGGCTTAGATATCACTCCCTTGCATAAACAATAATATAATAAATACCAGTTTCTCCTTCTATGTATATACAACAATTCTCCACATTCTTCAAAAATAGGGTTCAAACCACCTGTCGTTACTTCTATAAAGGATGCTGGAGTAACCGCCTCCTCATGCTATAAAGAATGCTGGAGTAACCGCCTCCTCGGGCCATCCAGACGATTTTCTCTGTCCGCACCGTCTGATCTTTTAGTGATGTACATTTTCGATGTCTAGGAAGTGGTGGGACATTGATTCTTTAGTTACATTAGTGCAACCTAAAGAGGTGGATGATGAGTGGACCTCATTACGTGTGGGTCGTGACACGTCTCCAACGTATCTATAATTCACTACTACAGGACCGAACACCATGACCCCTTATCAGTGACCGACCAGTTTGGGACGGTCACTGATGAGGGTCATCACTAGCCGGCCACTCTAAAGGCATCAATGATGACAATCACCACTGAACGACCAACTTGGGGGATCACTGATGACTTGTCATTGTTGATCCCATTCCCCTAGTGTTCTAGACTGATCACTGATGGCACATGAGTCATCACTGACCGGCCACAAACATTAGGTGGGTCACTAATAATAAGTCAAGAACGACCGGCCAGTTTTACAGAGTGGTCATTGATGAATTACAGTTTTCACTGTCCGTTCGTTCCAAATTAGGGGGGGGGGGGTTAATGATCCTCCCCGCTCCCGAGAGCTTGTCTGTGCGGCTCCGAGCTGATCCCTCGGGATATAAAAGGTAGGAACCCAATTTTTTCTCATCTGTTCACTCAGTTTCCCCTTCCTCATCCATTCAAACACATGGGAGTGAGAGGAGGGCATAATCTGTAGCCATCATCGTTGTCGCTGGGTTCCTGCAACATAACAAGCTACTCTGGCAGTCGCCGGCGTTCCTTCGCCACTGATCCTCATCTTTCAGTCAATTCACACAAAAAAGGCCGAGAGCTCACATCCTTATTAACCCTACCCTGATCCCCTTTTCATTGTGTTGTGATTTACTTCAACGAATTATAGGGTCAATCAGATCTTCATGTATATCCACTATGACTAGATCAATAAGAGTAAGACGTCCATTAATTTGCACACACATGTTTTTTTGACACCCACTACTTGCTTATGAGTGGAATCAACAGTGTTCAATTTAAGCTTGCTAATAAAAAAAGATTGTCATATAAAGACTTACAATGATGGAAGCACTAGCCCCTAGATCACATCATGCTTTGAACTTGTTAATTCCCAACTCTAGTTCAATAGTAGGCTGAAATATGTCCTCTTGTTGAGCCAACAACTTATCAATCAATCTTTTATATTCCCAATTTAATGCGTGTAAGTATGTGGGAACAAGATGAATGCATTTTTTGTGGGGTTCATATTCTCATCCTTCCAGAACTGGTTTCTTCAAAAAATTTGTCATTTTATCGAAATCTTTCACAATGTAATTGTTGTCAAGTATTTCAGACATGTCTTCATCATTCCTCATCATCTTTACTGTTTATATCGGATTTGGTTCCAGTTTACCTGGAAATTTGGCTTCGATGAGGGTTTTGCTCTTAGCTATTTTAACAACTTGTGCCTCCATATTGCGCGTTCATTCTTGAGGATCATGCACATCAGTTGTTAGTCTAGCTTTATGGGTCATTTGACGAAGACAATAATCATGAGCTTTCAAGAGTTTGCGTAAAGGTATTGTTTTGCTCAAGTTAGGTAGTAATAAAAGCTTTGAGGGTTTTCTCTAGGGTTTGGCGATTAGTGTTATTATCCCCTCAATTATAATTATTCGGTGTTCATGCAGTGTTAGGATATGGTTGTTTCTTATAATTAGAACCATTTTTTATCCTTCCACCCATGACTGTAAGTATTGCAAGCAATAAAGTTGACATCACTGGCATTAGCTTCACAAAATCATTTATGAGGACTTTCTCTTTACCTTTTATCATACCCTATGAGCTCACCAATTTTTACCATAATCTCTTCATTCTTTTGTTCATTGATGTCATTTACCTTCCTAGACGTGGATCTATTAACATGCCATTGAGCATGGTTTTTCTTACATATCATCCGGGAGTTCATATGCTTGAGTAGCCTGTTTTCCCATGATAGTTTCGCCTGCGACAATGTCAAACATGTTGTTTGATAAAGTGTTTAAGGCATTATAAAATACATTAAGGATTAGCCATTCCTTTGATGCCATGCTTAGGAAAGTTTCTAACGCCTTCCTCATGCATTTGCACTCAAGCGCCAATGGCTCGCGGTCTTCCTACCTAAAAGCTGAAATATTAGCATGTGGTTATACGATTTTTGCAGGTAGAAAATATTTAGTCACGAACATATTGCAGAAACTAATTGCTCCTTTAGATAATACTAATTAGACATTATTTAGGCAAAATTATTAATGAAAGGAAATAAGTGTAATGTTTATGTGCATCGGGATCAATATCTTTTATGCGAGTCATGTCATAAAGTTCTGTAAAAATATGCATATGCATACTTGCGTACTCCACAGCAGAGCCTTCAAATTGGTTTTGCTGAACCATAGTTAGTAGGTTTGGTTTTATCCCATTCTCATTTTTACATCATGTTGTGCAATAAGTGCACACATATAATCATTATTGGGAGTAGCAAACATCACAAGCTTTTTGTTAGATTTAATACAATGATTTCGGATGGCAGAAAAATACTTCCCCAACAACGATGGCAGAAAAAAGGTTGATTACCTTTGACCCAGTTTCGGATGTAGATATAGCCTCCCTCCCTAGAGACCATAGGAATGGATTTATCAAATCTAGGAAGTGAATTAAGCTTAGTGAATAAGTACCTTCAAGTACTTTGTTATTTCAAAGTGTTAATCAACAATGGCAGCGGTAAACACCATTACATATATCATCTGAACATATTATGTGGGAGATGCATACTAATAACAACACGACCGACTGCCTCCGACATTGAGGATCTATTTTTCAACCTCAGCCCTATCCGATTCGTGGAGTTACCTTGTTTATTAACAAAATATCTAGACTAACACATTGAGTGTGTCATAGTCTCCCCAGAGACTTGATTCTGCCTACCATACTGGCCTAGTGTCACCACTTTCGTCATAGCTTTCCTCTCACCTCTGCACTTTACCTCTCTGTCCAGATCTTGGGAGTCTCGGGTACCGGTGAGCCCTGGGATTGAGGTAGAGACAAAGAGGCAAAAGTTTGCACAATAATATGGAATAAATCTATCTTTAAGTAATGTGGCGACCCCTCATTGCGCATACACAGGGGTGTGAGGCTATGTAAGTGCATCTAGTGCCCCTTAGTGATTTTGGTGTATTGAAGACTTATAGGTTAAGGGACTAATGCGTTTGTGAGTGTACACAGGTCTATAAGTCTATGAGGAGTTTGATATTTGCAGAGAAAGTCGACCCCTAAAAATGAAGTTCTTCAACTGAGGACTTTGATATTCTGAAGACTTTCTGAAGACTTTGAAAGTGAAGAAATTGGTGTGACCTTGAAGACTTGGTATTCATTTGTGGAACATGAAGCGTGAAGACTTTTGTTTTCGTAGTTTCATTTTCTCTTTCTTGAGTCATAGGAAACACCGTACTGTTAAAGGGGGTCGAGGAAATACTAAGGAAAAATTTCCAGGTGATGCTCAACTCAAAATCCTACACCTACCAATCCCTTCGAGTGAAGCCTTTGGAAATCTCATATAGTTCAGTCACTTTCTTCAGTGACATAGACGAAGTTCTTCTGGTCGCTGATGAATTTGTTCTGACTGAGGAGTTAGGAATTCGTCAGTGCGAATTACCTACACAGTGAGGAACATGATAGCCCTAAGGAATTTGAGAGTCAAATTTCCGACCGTTGCTATGCTGCGCGCCAGCTGTCCCAAAATATCTTATCCACCTAACGGTCATATCATTAAAGGGCATTTATGTCTTATCATGTCTGGCTGCTCCCTAGGCTATAAATAGCCCCCCCTACAATCACTAGCTGGTTGGCTGCTCCGAGAGAACTTGACACTTGTCATTTGAGAGCAACCCATCCTCCGAGGACTTTGAGCGAAAATCATCAAGTGAGGAAAATCCCAAACCCAAACACCTACAAACCCCAAAGTGATTGAGCATCACTGAAGAAATTGATCCTGCGTGGATCCGACGCTTGTTACCTTTGAAGACTGTGCTTCTTCCAGACGGTTAGGCGTCAAGGTCTAGAGCATCCAAGAGGAATTGTGGATCGCCGAGTGACCAAGTCTGTGAAGGTTTGGAAGTCGCCTGAAGACTTACCACGAGTGATTGGACGGGATCTGTGTGATCTTAGTTCAAGGAGAATACGGTGAGGACTGGGTGTCCTGAGCTGCGTGCTCACAGACTGGGTGTCCGGGACTGCGTGTCCTCGAGTTTAGATACTCAGCCGCTCCAACCAGACGTACAACTGAGACAGCAGTTGGAACTGGTTTACCAAATCATTGTCTTCACCACCCTACTGGTTCTATTTCCTCAACCCTTTCATTTCCTCATTACTGTGTTGAGTGTTTGTTCATATCTGTGTTTGAAGACTTTGACTGAAGACTTTCTCAATTTCCTCAGTTCAATTTCTTCAGTCTGTTTGTCTTCATCTTGTGTTATCCTGTGATTACGCTTTCTGTACTCTGTGCTAGTCTTCATTTCATCATGATGACCATGCTTGTATTATGTTATGCTTACTTCTGAGTACTTATTCCGCTGCTAATAGTTCTTCTCTAAGGAATTTCCTCACCGGAAAATTCCTCAGTGAAGAATTCATAAAAATCGCCTATTCACCCCCCTCTAGTTGACATAACGCACTTTCAATTGGTATCAGAGCAAGGTACTCCCTTGTTCTGTGTGATTTTGGTTTAACCGCCTGGAGTTTTAGTTATGTCGACCGCAGGTATGATCAAGGTCTCGGCTGGGTGTCCTACCTTTGATGGAACGGACTACCCCTACTGGAAAAACAAGATGCGAATGCATCTCGAGGCAATTGACAACGATCTCTGGTATGTTGTGGAAAATGGTGTTCCCTCTGTTTCACCCTCACTGAACGCTACCGATGTGAAGAGATTCAAGCAACTCGATTCTCAAGCGAAGAATATCATATGTGGCCATCTGAGTAAAGGACAGTATGGAAGAGTGAGTGCTTTGGAAACTGCTAAGCTTATCTGGGATAGGCTGTCCAAAGTGAATGAAGGAGTCTCAACTCAGCGCGACTCTCGAGTTGATGTTCTTCGAAATCTCTTCAACTGCTTCAAAAGACTCGACAATGAAAATGTCCAACAAACCTTCGATCGCCTCACTGACATCTCAAATGAGCTTCAAGCCCTCGGTGCCACTGACATCACTGACCATGAGGTGGTGAAGAAACTGTTGAGATCGCTTCATTCCTCATTTGATACTCTGGGTCTGATGATACAAGAACAGGCTGACTACAAGTCTCTTGATCTTGCCGATATCCTCGAAAGGCTAAATACTCACGAGTTCCAGCTTGCTGAAAAGAGAGATCTCTATGGTTCGAGCTATGGCAAACCACGTGCCCTGAAGGCCAAGGTTGTGTCTGAGTCTAAATGTGAGGACTCTGGTAGTAGCCTTGGTGATCCTGAAGAACTGAGCCAGGAGCTAGCACTGCTCGTGAAGAAATTCCAAAAGTTCTCAAGACGTGGTCGCTTTGGAAAATCCTCAAGAAGCAGTGATTCCTCATCAAGTGACTATAAGACAAGGCTGTGCCACAAATGCAAGAAACCTGGTCATTATATTCAAGATTGTCCTCAGTGGGAAAAGGAATTGAAGAAGAAGAAATACAAGGATTACAGTTCTGATGATGCGAAGAAGAAGAAGAAATCATCAAAATCTTCGTCATCAAAATCCTCGAAGTCTTCATCTCACAAGAAGAGCAGCTCCAAGAAGGCTCGGGCATTCATTGGCAAGGAAATGGACTCTGAAGCTGAATCTGAGGAAAATGAGGAAGAGGAGGCGTCTGAAGAATCCGAATCTGGGGTGGCGAGTCTGGCTTTCGCTACTCCTTTTGTTAGCAAGTCCATCTTCAACACTGAAGAAACTGACCCCACCGACAAGCCTGATGAAGATAACGATGACTACGCTCCCACCTATTGCTTCATGGCAAAAGGTGCAAAGGTACTCAAATACACCTCCTCTGAATCTAGTGAAAATGAATCTGATGAGAATCTCAAGCCCAGCTACTCTAAACTTGCAAAGATTGCTGTAAAACAACAGAGGGCTCTTGAAAAGGTTCAAAACATGCTAGACAAAAGTGATGATATGTTGGGTGAAGAAATGGATCGCACTAAAGCCCTGACTGAAAATCTTCAGAGACTTCAGTCTAGGTTTGATAACCTTCAAAGTCATCATAACACTCTCTTATCTGATCATGAGAAACTTTCTTATGAATTTCTTCAAAGAAAGCAAGATCTTGAGAAGCTAAGAGTGAGTTATGAAGATCTTCAGAAGGAGCGCGATTCATTACTTGCTCAACAAATCAGCACTTCTCAGGAAGAATTTGTTCCTCCATGCTTAAAGTGCATTGAACGTGAATCTGCCAATTCTTCACCTGAATGTTCAAATGCTTCAACTGTTACAAATTCTTCACCTGCCTCTGCTATCACTAATTCCTCATCTGAGGACATTGCTAGTATCACTGACGATGCAGGGCTGAAGGAACTGTACACAACAGGCATGTACAAAAGCCTCAAAGGGCATCAGATTCTCTGTGATGTGGTCAAAAAGCAGATCCTCAACAGAAACCCTAGGAAAGAGGGTATTGCCTTTGAGAGGAAACTTAATGCTGATGGAACATATTGGAAGCCTGAGCAGTACCCCAGAACCTCATGGGTTGCTGCAAAGGGACCTCCAGTTGATCCATCCATGTTATCTGGCTTTACATGTGAATCTCCTCATTCTTCTGATGAGTCATTTGACTCCAACTATAAACTGTTCAAAAATCAGAATGGTGAAGTATTTGCTAGATATGTTGGGACTAACTGCAGGAACAGTTCCCCTATGAAGAAAATCTGGGTTCCCAAAAGTTATGTTGAAAGTCTTCAGGTGAATGTCCTCATGACACCACCTGTGAAGAATAGGAACCCCAGAACAAACTCTTCATATGGACCTAATTCTTCATATGGATCCAAGTCCTCATATGGACCAAATTCCTCATGAGGATCAAATTCCTCAAATGGATCAAAGTCCTCATATGACTATCATCATGCTAACAACTCTGTTTCGCAGGGTAAAGCTAAGGGCTACGAATATGCACATTATTCTTCAAATCATTATGTTCATAAGTCCTCGAAGAATTTCTCTGCTTATTCATATGCTTACCCTAACCCCTCATATGTGAAACGAAATGGTTTGGCTTCTATGCCACCATTCTCGTATGGTGCTCGCAGAGTGATGAACTCTTTGCCACCCCTTCAGATGTGGGTGGTGAAGAAAAAGAACTAATCTCTTCTGCAGGGTCAGGTCTCCAGACGTGCCTTAACGTCTGAAGAATTTGCTGGGGACCTGACAAAATTGCCTGAAAGGACGCAGGCTAGCCATGATGAAATGAACTTTCATTTCACACGTCCTCATACTGCTATATCTGTTTACTGCTTGATGAAATTGATCTGATGAACTTGATATCATATTCTTCATTGATGAAGCATATGAGATTGTAAGTTACACTAATTCATCTGCAGGATGATCAACCCAAAACCACTGAATGGGTCCTCGATAGTGGATGTACAAATCACATGACTGGTGATAAGAATCTTTTGATGGATGCTCCCTTATCACCGTTACATCTGAAGCATATCATCTTTGCTGACAAAGGCAAAAGTCAGGTATTGGGTCTTGGTAAGGTTGCGATCTCTAAGGATAAACACATGGACAAAGTCATGCTTGTTGAGTCCTTAGGATACAATCTCATGTCAGTCTCAATGCTTTGTGATCTTGATATGGTTGTTGTCTTTGGCAAGTATCACTGTGTTGTGATTATGGAAGCTGACAATTCCAAAGTCTTCAAAGGCTTTAGGAGAGGAGATTTGTATATTGTTGATTTCTCTACAGGACCACAACCAGCCGTGTGCCTACTTGCAAAAGCTTCAGAAGGCTGGCTATGGCATCGACGACTTGGTCACGCAGGCATGAGGAATTTGCACATGCTTGCGAAAAAGAAGCATGCCATTGGCATTGAGAATGTCAAATTCCTCAAGGATCACTTATGCGGAGCCTGTGAAGCTGGAAAAATGACCAAGGCCAAGCATCCAGCGAAGACTATCATGACCACTACTCGTCCATTCGAATTGCTTCACATGGACCTCTTCGGACCTAATCATTACTCAGCAGTCACTAATGCTACTTCTCTATATGGTTTTGTTATTATTGATGATTACTCTCGATATACATGGGTACACATTGTTACTTACAAACATGAAGTGCAGGAAGTCTTCAAACAATTTTCTTCGAGGGCTTCAACCAACTTTGGTGTGAAGATCAAGCACATCAGAAGTGACAATGGAACTGAGTTCAAGAATTCCGGTCTTGATGACTATCTTGATGAACTTGGTATTACTCATGAATTATCTGCTCCTTATACTCCTCAGCAAAATGGCGTCGTGGAGCGCAAGAACAGAACTCTTGTTGAGATGGCTCGCACTATGCTTGATGAATACAAAACGCCTGATCGTTTTTGGATTGATGCAATTGATACTGCGTGCCACATCATCAACAGAGTATATCTTCACAAATTCTTCAAGAAGACGGCCTATGAACTCCTCACTGACAAGAAACCCAATGTGAGTTATTTTAAAGTCTTCGATGCTAAATGTTGGATTAGAGATCCTCACCACAATTCTAAATTCGCACCGAAAGCACATGAAGGTTTCATGCTTGGTTACGGAAAGGACTCGCACACCTACAGAGTCTTCAACATTGTTCTTCACAAGATTGTTGAAACTGTAGATGTGCGGTTCGATGAAACTAATGGCTCGCAAAGAGAGCACCTACCTTCTGTGTTAGATGAACCAGCACCTAAGGATTCTATCAAGTTCAAGGCAACTGAGGATGTCATTCCTACTGAAGAATTTGCTGAAGAATTCATTCCAGTACGCGAAGAACGTCGAGCTGACGCACCTGAAGATAATGCTGAAGACAATGGTGCTGAGGAAAATGATCAAATACCTCGATGACAACCAGCTCATCCTCGCGTTGCAAAAGAAGTACAAGTTGACAAGATCATCGATGACATTGAAGCGCCAGGTCCTCTCACACGCTCAAAAGCTTCACATTTATCTAACTTTTGTGGGCACTATGCTTTTGTCTCTATCACAGAGCCCACTAAGGTAGATGAAGCATTTTTGGAGCCGGAGTGGATTCAGGATATGCAAGAAGAATTACATCAGTTCGAGCTCAACAATGTCTGGGAACTGGTTAAGCGTCCAGATCCTCGCAAGCATAATATCATTGGCACAAAGTGGATCTACCGCAACAAGCAAGATGAAAATGGCCTTGTGGTAAGGAATAAGGCACGACTAGTAGCTCAAGGCTACACACAGGTTGATTCGATGAAACTTTTGCACCTGTTGCTAGACTTGAGGCTATTCGCATATTACTTGCTTATGCTAATCATCATGATATCATCTTATATCAAATGGATGTGAAAAGTGCATTCCTCAATGGTAAGCTTGAGGAAGAAGTATATGTTGCTCAACCCCCAGGTTTTGAAGATCCAAAGAATCCTGACAAAGTCTTCAAACTTAATAAGGCCCTCTATGGCCTCAAGCAAGCCCCTCGGGCGTGGTATGATACATTGAAGGAATTCTTCGTGAAGAATGGCTTCACACCCGGTTCACTCGACCCTACTCTCTTTACTAAATCTTATGATGGTGAACTGTTTGTGTGCCAAATATATGTTGATGATATTATCTTTGGCTGTACTGACCAACGTTATAGTGATGAATTTGCCTATATGATGAGTGAAGAATATCAAATGTCTATGATGGGAGAGTTGAAATTTTTCTTAGGTCTTCAAATTCGTCAACAGCGCAATGGCATATTCATATCTCAGGAGAAATACCTCAAAGATGTACTGAGGAAATTCGGCATGCAAGATTGCAAAGGCGTCAAAATTCCTATGCCCACAAAAGGCCATCTATGCACTGATGAAAATGGTATTGAGTTCGATCACAAGGTATATCGCTCCATGATTGGTTCTTTATTGTACTTATGTGCATCTAGGCCAGATATAATGCTTAGTGTTTGCATGTGTGCCCGATTTCAAGCTGCACCGAAGGAATCACACCATAAGGCTGTGAAGCATATTCTTCGATATCTAGCTCACACACCAACACTAGGATTATGGTACCCCAAGGGCTCTGTTTTTGATCTCATTAGATATTCTGACTCTGACTATGCTGGTGATCGTGTGGACCGCAAGTCAACTTCTCGCACTTGTCATTTCCTCGGACGATCTTTGGTCTGTTGGTCCTCGAAGAAACAGAACTGCGTATCACTGTCTACTGCGGAAGCTGAATACATTGCTGTTGGCTCTTGCTGTGCTCAACTGCTTTGGATGAAGCAAACGCTCAAGGACTATGGCGTCAACGTGAAGAATGTGCCTCTCCTCTGCGACAATGAGAGTGCCATCAAGATTGCTCACAACCCAGTTCAGCACTCGAAGACAAAGCACATTCAAATTCTTCATCATTTTCTTCGTGATCATGTGTTGAAGGGCGACATCTCCATCGAGCACGTGAAGACTGAAGAACAGCTAGATGATATCTTCACTAAGCCCTTGGATGAGAAGAGATTTAGCAAGTTGCGGTGTGAGCTAAATATCTTAGAATCTTCGAATGTTCTTTGAAAAGGACACACATCCTAACACTTATGCAAAATTGATGACTTAGATGTGCAACACATGAAGAAACGTTTTTCTTCAACCAATAAAGAATAATACTCTAAGTGTGAAGAAATTAATGAAGAATTTGATTCTCAGAACCCTACGACAATTGTACGCGGTGTCTGAAATCATCATTCTTATACGGTGGGTCACGCCACCACAAAAAGTTGAAAATCTTCAATTTGAGTTTTTCCTCAGTTTTGAAATTCTTCAGTTTTTTTAAATTCTTCAACTTTGCAAAATCTTCACTGTTTCCTTCGTTTTTCTTCATTGGCTATATATATATGAGTTTATGTCCTCTACAGCATTCACTTATAGCTACTTCTTCAAGTTGTTTTTTCTGCTAAGTGAATGTGATCGGACCCTTCCCCCCTATGCTATACTCAACCCAATCTATTCACAAATTCTTCATGTGCGTTCTATTTGAAACTCGTTCAAAGTGTTCACTGTGTCCTTGGCAGCTGAAGAAATTGCGAATGAAACTGATAAAACAAATCTTATCCAAATTTTCGATTTTGCCGCTCAAACTGTTCCGCATCCCATGATGCATTATTCTATTCACCCACGATCGTACATGATCTCCACTACACAGTACGTGGGTGACACATGTCGCGTGAAGGAGAAAGGGCAGGGGCACGTTCGTCCTAAATCTTCGGGCGAACAGTTTTTCACCGTGTCTATAAATACCCCTCTCCCCTTCCTCACTTCATTTACTCCGCTCGACCATCTCTCTCCCGCTCGAGCTCCTCAAATCCTAGCGCCACCACTACTCCATCGCCGCCGGTGAGGAAGAGCTTCGCTGCCTCGACCTCGTCGCCGTCGTACTCACGCCGACCGTGGAAATCTTCACTCCGCCGCCGCCGTAGCTGTATTCCTCCGCCGAGTTAGGGCAAGGAAGATCTAACCTGACGAACTTCCCGTCTGTTCTTCTTAGTTCGTCGTGTTCTTCATTTCAGGTAATTAAAAGTTACTTTTATTACTCGCTTTGATTCTCAAGCTTTCCTGAAAATCTTCAAAGGTGTTTATTCTTCAAATCTTCACACATACGAACACCACACACTTCATATGATCTTGAACTGTTTCTCTAAGCAACCATTTTCTTCAAGATTCCCTAATTGTGTGGATCTTCGATCTGTACAACTCTGGAACCTAAGACAAGAACGCTTAGTGAAATTCCTCAAGGTTCATCTGGTCAAATTCCTCAAAACTTGTTCTTTTCAAAAACCTTCACAGAACGCATATGACCTCTCCAAATTCCTCGCACCTGTACTCTGTTCACAGGTAATCATGTCTGCTGCTGAATCACTAGGTTCTCATCAACTTAACTCATTTGCAGTGTTCCTCGAAGAAAAACTGCATACTTCTTCAGAGAACTCATTTGTTCAAATTCCTCAACTGAAGAATATGGCAGATGGTAAGAAGCCGCAGAAAGGAGGAAAGAAACCTGAGGTTATGACTGCGTTTGAAATCCCTGAGGAAATTTATGCTGACTATTGCACACCTGATGAAGCAAAATATGGCAAAGAAAACAAAAATCAGCGCAAGGTGCGCATTCAGAAGATTGAACGGAGATGGGCAAGGGAATGGAGGGAATACAGATATGTTACTCCAAAGTACATGAAGAAATTCGCCCTCAATCCTCCATGCCCAAGAGCTCCATTGGCACCTGGCCAAGTAGCTGACCCCACAAGCATCAAACGTGGTGAGGACTTTCCTGAAGAATAGGCTAAGCGCCAAGCCAAATTGGCAAGACAAGCCAAGGAGGCAGTGAAGAAATTCAATGAGGATTCTGCCACTACTACTGCTACTGAGGCCTCAGTCAAACTGAGGAAATCCATGCCAAAGAAGCCTGCTCGTAAGCCAAGTGCTTCACCAACAGCGCCCTCACGGCCAAGTTCCTCAACAGCACCCTCACGGCCAAGTTCCTCAGCAGCGCCCTCACGGCAAATTCCTCACACTGCTACTGCTCCTTCAAAGTCCTCAGCTCCTGTGCATCTGACTACATGTCAAAGGACTACTGGTTTCTCGATTACCTCTGGTGTTTCAGCAAGTTCCTCAGCTGCACCAAAGTCATCATCTGGCCCGACTCTGCTGAAGACCAAAGCAACAGCTGGACGAGGTCCTCGGCCAAGTTCAAAGAAGAAACAGGTCGCATTCCATGTGCCTTCTGATGATGAAGCTTCTGATGATGAACTCAAAGAAATCATCAGAGACAGACAGGTGAAGGCCGCTAGAGCCAAAGGCACATCTGTGCCACTACTGTTGGATCCGAGGAAAATCCTCGATTATATTGATCTCTGGCACAAGGATCCGAACACCCACATGCCTGATTTTCATCTGACTGCTGGTCAAAGTCACATGCTGACCCATTTCATCACTGAAGAGAAATGGAAGTTTGAAAAGGCAAGAGAGATTAAGAAAGCTCAATACAGAAAGGAGAAGCTCCTGAAGAAAAACGTTGTCAGAATGACACCTGAGGAACTTCTCCAGGCTCAGTCTGAAATTCAAGCCCTCAGCAAGGATTTTGATGCCTACTATGCTGATTGGCAAGGAGCCAAAGTTAGATTCGTCAACCTGACGAAGAAATTCACCAATGTTACTGCTCCAACGCAAAATGAAATTCCTCAGGCTGAAGTCTCAGCTCAGCCGACTGAAGAACATGCCAGCACCGCTGATGAAGTTCAGGCTGCTGATGAAAATGCTAGTTCCAGGGCTGATGATCCCATTTCAGCCGCTGAAGAAATTGCCAGGGCATCCACTAGTGGTGCGCCTGAAGAAACTGAAGAAGTCAGGGCAACTGCATCAGTTGTGCCTGAAGAAAATCAACCAGATTCCTCAGCTCCATCTGCACCTACACCAACTCCAATTCTTCCATGTGCATTTGTTGTGAAGAAGACCAAGGCTGCAGAGCGAGCTGCAGTAAAGAAAAGGAAGGCATCAGCTGTGTCAAACTCTTCGGCTGCGAAGAAACTGAAGCCAATGACCAGCTCACTCGAAAATCCAATTGATGTTGTTCCTATTTCCTCCATGCCATCAAAGGACCTTGTTCCTTTTGGAGAAGACTATGAGATCCCCATCGGATCTGATGAAGAACATCATTCTGCTGCTTCGTTAGAGCAGATTGATGAAGAAATTGAAGTGGACGCAATCCCTTCAACGCCAGTCATTTCCTCAGCTATGCCTCAGTTCACAGCTGAAGAGGCTGGTGTTGAGGAAATTGAAGATGAAGATGTGGATATATGGTGCACCACACCTGTGATGAATGATGACTTTTGGGAAAGTCAGCATCCCAATACTCCTCTCTTCACCCCGATCCAACAGATTCCTCAGTCCCCTGCACCAACAGTTCAAATGGGCTCTAAAGAAACTCAACCCACTCTCTTTGTGCATGAAGAAATTCCAGCCACTAGTGCTGATGAACCTGCTGCTGCTGGTCCTCAGACTGCACCTATTGAGGAACAAGAAATTCCTCAGCCTGAAGAACCTGAGCTCGCGATTCCTGAGGTGGTGATGCAACACTGACATCCCTCTGCCAAAGCAAAAGAATCCGTTCTCAAGCAAACAGAAGTTCAAGGCTGAAGATTTCTTTGCCGAGCATGTATTCTTCACTGATTATAATCCATATGATTCTGCTCGCATAAGGAAGAGGCATTTCTGGACTGCCAACCAAGCCAATTTCTATTCCTTAGTGCTCTTCAACAAAGACAAAGTCTTCGATCATGCACATATTCCTCATGTGGACATGGAGTCTCTGCCCGGCTTTGAGCCTGTCCTCAGTGTTCTTCACGATGCAGGACTTCTAAATTTCTGCATTGATATCTGTGACTGGAATGAAGAACTCATTCTTCAATTCTATGCAACTCTGCACATCACCGGAGACGCTGAAGACGTGAACTCCTGGGTATTAGACTGGATGTCTGAAAATACTCACTACAAGGCACCTGCAACTGAATTGCTTCATGCTCTACCACTCAGTCCTCCAGTTGATGATGCTCGTTGTATCTACAACGAACCAGAACTTTCAAATCACTATATGCAAGTGCTGATGAAGCCTTTGAAGCCAAGGCAGGCCCCAAGAACCAAATTCCTCGTCAAGGAATTACTCTATGTGCCTCGGACTGTCTATCGAATTCTGACGAAGACAATGAGTCCCATCAAAGGCCATGACTCAAATGATGAAGAAGTCGTTGGCATCATGAAGAATATGCTTTTCAACATCATTCATGGCGTTCCCATCAACTTCCATGATTTCTTCATGAGGACTCTGGCCAATCTTGCTATGTCACCATTCGAGCTGAAGCCCTATGCTCCTTGGATTATGAGATTCATCAGGGCAAGATCTTCACTGAATTACAAAGCTGACACTCTGAACCACGGTAGCTACTTGCCTCCCATTGAAGTCCTCAAACGGACCGTTTCATCAGCTGATGATAAAGGCAAGGCCGCTGCTGTGATCGATGAAGGCATTCGTCCTTTGGATGGTCAATTTTGCAAGGCTGCATCTTACTCTACCAATGACGATTCTGCCACACATGACTCTGCCGCCAATACCTCAGCCAAGCAAAATCCTCAAGCCACAGCACCCAGGGTGATGACTGACCGTGAGTTACTCCTCAGTCTTCATCAGAAGGTTGATCGCAATCATAAATGGGTCAAGCGTCAGTTTGGTTCAATTCTTCACAAAATGACCTCAACACACAATGCAGTGAAGAAAAACCAATACTACCTCCATGAAACCTTCAACCGTACCTGGGCTGTTCTCTCTCATGTCTACAGCGCTGCTGATCTGAAGAATATGGGTCTCAAGGAAGAATTTGACTGGTCTGCACCTCCACCGAAGAAATTCAAGAAGGTCAAAGTTCCTTCCTTGGTGGCCAGCTCTTATTCTTCATCGCGTGACACTGATGAGTATGAAGATTTGGACGACACTGCGGCAGGCCCTACTACAACAAACAACCGCGACAACGCTGGCGCTCCTCCATCGACTTGAAATTCTTCAGGGGCGTTAGTCCTCAGTTTCAATCCTTTTGGTCATTTGATGACAAAGGGGGAGAAATCTGAGTTAGTCTTCAAGCGGGTCTAAATTAAGGGCACTTTTTAAGTTACAACTCTCGTTCTTGTGAGACTTTTATTTGGATCGAGTTGTAATCTTAAACCCGATGGTGCACTGATACTTTTGTTGCATTATGCTATGCATGCTTATTTCCTCGTTAATGACATTGCACACATGCTAAATCTCATCAGGCACCATATTTCATCATGCATTTCAAATTCTTCATATTATATATCAAATGCATGTATGAATTACAAGATATAGGGGGAGATCTCCATGATTCAACTCTTCAAATGTGCAATGCTTCAAAAGCAAATTCCTCACTATGCACATCTTCAGGGGGAGTTCTTCTATATCTTGTAATCAAATTCCTCAATATCAGTGTATACACTTCATATATTTATCCCCGTTGAAAACTTAACCTATGTTGTCATCAATCACCAAAAAGGGGGAGATTGTAAGTGCATCTAGTGCCCCTTAGTGATTTTGGTGTATTGAAGACTTATAGGTTAAGGGACTAATGCGTTTGTGAGTGTACACAGGTCTATAAGTCTATGAGGAGTTTGATATTTGCAGAGAAAGTCGACCCCTAAAAATGAAGTTCTTCAACTGAAGACTTTGATATCTGAAGACTTTCTAAAGACTTTGAAAGTGAAGAAATAGGTGTGACCTTGAAGACTTGGTATTCATTTGTGGAACATGAAGCGTGAAGACTTTTGTTTTCGTAGTTTCATTTTCTCTTTCTTGATTCATAGGAAACACCATACTGTTAAAGGGGGTCGAGGAAATACTAAGGAAAAATTTCCAAGTGATGCTCAACTCAAAATCCTACACCTACCAATCCCTTCGAGTGAAGCCTTTGGAAATCTCATACAGTTCAGTCACTTTCTTCAGTGATAGAGACGAAGTTCTTCTGGTCGCGGATGAATTTGTTCTGACTGAGGAGTTAGGAATTCGTCAGTGCGAATTACCTACATAGTGAGGAACATGATAGCCCTGAGGAATTTGAGAGTCAAATTTCCGATCGTTGCTGTGCTGCGCGCCAGCTGTCCCAAAATATCTTATCCACCTAACGGTCATATCATTGAAGGGCATTTATGTCTTATCATGTCGGGCTGCTCCCTAGGCTATAAATAGCCGCCCCCTACAACCACTAGCTGGTTGGCTGCTCCGAGAGAACTTGACACTTGTCATTTGAGAGCAACCCATCCTCCGAGGACTTTGAGCGAAAATCATCAAGTGAGGAAAATCCCAAACCCAAACACCTACAAACCCCAAAGTGATTGAGCATCACTGAAGAAATTGATCCTGCGTGGATCCGATGCTTGTTACCTTTGAAGACTGTGCTTCTTCCAGACGGTTAGGCGTCAAGGTCTAGAGCATCCAAGAGGAATTGTGGAGCGCCGAGTGACCAAGTCTGTGAAGGTTTGGAAGTCGCTTGAAGACTTACCACAAGTGATTGGACGGGATCTGTGTGATCTTAGTTCAAGGAGAATACGGTGAGGACTGGGTGTCCTGAGCTGCGTTCTCAGAGACTGGGTGTCCGGGAC
The DNA here is from genome assembly GCF_018294505.1 of Triticum aestivum. Classification (NCBI taxonomy): domain Eukaryota; kingdom Viridiplantae; phylum Streptophyta; class Magnoliopsida; order Poales; family Poaceae; genus Triticum; species Triticum aestivum. Next base: position 706,744,145 of record NC_057810.1, on the reverse strand, counting down.
TGCGTGTCCTCGAGTTTAAATACTCAGCCGCTCCAACCAGACGTACAACTGAGACAGCAGTTGGAACTGGTTTACCAAATCATTGTCTTCACCAACCTACTGGTTCTATTTCCTCAACCCTTGCATTTCCTCATTACTGTGTTGAGTGTTTGTTCATATCTGTGTTTGAAGACTTTGACTGAAGACTTTCTCAATTTCCTCAGTTCAATTTCTTCAGTCTGTTTGTCTTCATCTTGTGTTATCCTGTGATTACGCTTTCTGTACTCTGTGCTAGTCTTCATTTCATCATGATGACCATGCTTGTATTCTGTTATGCTTACTTCTGAGTATTTATTCCGCTGCTAATAGTTCTTCGCTAAGGAATTTCCTCACCGGCAAATTCCTCAGTGAAGAATTCATAAAAATCGCCTATTCACCCCCCCTCTAGTCGACATAACGCACTTTCAGGCTACGCCTTGCCCCTTAGCCAATGGGAATTGCTCACACATAGCGATCAAATCACAAGAAATTGACACTGTATAAATTATCACTTGAAGATGAATGATTCACAGTCTTAGAATGTTGTTGATCATGATAGAGTCTTGATTACATATAATAACACTAATGAAGATGTAGGCTATGGAGATGGGATGGTTATGATAGTTGTGTAGATGGTAATGGCAGGTACTCTCTTCTGTTTGAGAATCTCCTTTGCTAGTGTGTCCTTCTCCTCAACATAGTGCAAATGGGCGGAATTGTTTTGACATGCTTCTATTGCCAATTGGACTCAAATCCCTTGACAAAATATGCTAGGGATGACATCATGAAGGCAGTAGCACCTTGTAATACGACCACTTTTAGTCACATGCGTGCTAAATGATCTTCTAGAACCTCTTGTGCGTGACCGGTTGAATGGAAATGATCTTCATGTCCATCATATTCCATATATGTCTTGATTTTCCACCTAAATACATTCATTTCTGCAAGGAACAACATAAACAAGGAGAACTGCAATCATTTGTATTTATTAGTCATTAGTAGGCAAATCAAAGTGATAAAAATATATATGATAATATCTGGTTTAAACACAGGCCAAAATGAGTGAAAAATACACTCAACAATACACATAAGTGTGTGTTTGCGAACCCGTGGAGTGGTTTGGGGATGCACCAGGAATCAATTTTGGGGTTTTGTTTTTTACAAAGGCGAAATATACATGTCTACAAACTCTTCAATTTGTTTAGCCCATTTGGTTGGTCCATGGAAAGACACCTTAAAACTTCCCTAAAATTTTGCGTAAGGGGCAGGGCACACAGTTTGATTTTATCGTGTGTAATCTGAAAGGAGTTTGAAGTTCGAATTTCTTGGGCATGAAGGACTCTCCTAGAGATACCAACAAAACTAAAAATTATTGTTGGTTAAATTAGAAATTTTCGATTAATTTAATCCATAAAAAATCATGATGATAGCAATCGCAGTAGTAATCCCATACTGGTATGTAAACATGTGATCATCATCATGTACTAAGCACACATGCCATCGGTCGGCTCGGCACGAAACATGGCGCGAGGACCGGGACGGGACGGGCGGCGGAGGATGGCGCGTGTACCACTCCTCTTCCGAAGGTCCAAAACCATTGTAGCACTAAACTTCCCACCATGCTATGAATCCCACATGAGCTCTTGAGGGGTTTTTAGGAATTATTTCATGTATATGCCCAAGGCCCATCTACAATTCAACATTTTTTGAGTGAAAACATACTGGCTGAAGCTACGCGTCGGCTGGGTGAAGCTTGGATCAGATTGGCCGCCTCGGCAGCCGGTGGATGGCGCATGAGGCGGTCTAATCTCTTCCCACCTCCGTGCAAAGTTTGCAACATTGAGTGTGCTGCACTTGGGCCTTTGGAAGACGAGCCCCATTGTTGGGGAACGTAGCATGCAATTTCAAAGAAAAACTTCTTACGCTCACGCAAGATCTATCTAGGAGATGCATAGCAACGAGAAGGGGAGAGTGTGTCTAGTACCCTCGTAGACTGTAAGCGGAAGTGTTTGATAACGCGGTTGATGTAGTCAAACTTCTTCTAGCTCCAATCGATCAAGTTCTGAACATACGACACCTCCGAGTTCTGCACACGTTCAGCTCGATGACATCCCTCGCCCTCTTGATGCAGCAAGATGTTGAGGAAGTACATAAGTTTCGCCAGCACAATGGAGTGGTGACAGTGATGGTGAAGTGATCCGCGTAGGGCTTCGCCTAAGCACCACGAGAATATGACCGGGGGTGTAAACTGTAGAGGGGGTGCCGCACACGACTAACAATTGATGTTGTGTGTTCTAGGCGCCCCCTCCCCACATATATATAGGTTGGAGGGGAGGAGAGGCAGCCAGGGGGCTCCCCAAGTAGGCCAAATCCTAATTGGGGTCTTCCCCAATTCGGCCTTCCCCATTCCATAATTGTCGGAGAAGAAAAGGGAAGGAGGGAAGAGAGAATGAAGGGGGGGGGGGGGCGAACCCCCTCTTCTCCTTCTCCTATGAGGCCTCCTATAGGGGGGCGCGCCACCCCTTGTGGGCTGGTTTGCTCCCTTCTCATGGCCCATATGGTCCATATCTTCTCCCTGGGGGTTCCGGTAACCCCTTCGGTACTCCGATATGTACCTGGTACCCTCCGGAACACTTCCGGTGTCCGAACACTATTGTCCTATATATCAATCTTTACGTCTCGAGCATTTCGAGACTCCTCGTCATGTCCATGATCTCATCTGGGACTCCATACAACATTCGCTCACCAAATCACATAACTCATATAATACAATATCGTCATTAAACGGTAAGCATACGGACCCTACGTGTTCGAGGACTATGTAGACATGACCAAGACACCTCTCCGGTCAATAACCAATAGCGGAACCTGGATGCTCATATTGGATCCCACATATTCTACGAAGATCTTTATCGGTCAAACCATTATGACAACATACGTTATTCCCTTTGTCATCGATATGTTACTTGCCTGAGATTTGATCATCGGTATCTTCATACCTAGTTCAATTTCATTACTAGCAAGTCTCTTTACTCGTTTTGTAATACATCATCCTGCAACTAACTCATTAGTCACCTTGCTTGCAAGGCTTCTTATGATGTGTATTACCGAGAGGGTCCAGAGATACCTCTCCGATACTCGGAGTGACAAATCCTAATCTCGATCTATGCCAACCCAAAAAAAAACCTTCGGAGATACCTGTAGACCATATTTATAATCACCCAGTTACGTTGTGACATTTGATAGCACACAAGGCATTCCTCCAGTATCCGGGAGTTGCATAATCTCATAGTCGAAGGAATATGTATTCGACATGAAGAAAGCAATAGCAATAAAACTGAACGATCATAATGCTAAGGTAATGAATGGGTCTTGTCTATCACATCATTCTCCTAATGATGTGATCCCATTTATCAAATGACAACACATGTCTATGGTTAGGAAACTTAACCATCTTTGATCAACGAGCTAGTTTAGTAGAGGCTTACTAGGGACACTGTATTTTGTCTATGTATCCCACACATGTATCAAGTTTCTGGTTAATACAATTCTAGCATGAATAATACAAATTTATCATGAAATTAGAAAATATAACAACTTTATTATTGCCTCAAGGGCATATTTCCTTCAGTCTCCCACTTGCCCTAGAGTCAATAATCTAGATTACATTGTAATGATTCTAACACCCACGGAGTCTTGGTGTTGATCATGTTTTGCTCGTGGAAGAGGCTTAGTCAACGGGTCTGCTATATTTAGATCCGTATGTATTTTGCAAATCTCTATGTCTTCCTCCTTGACTTGATCACGGATGGAGTTGAAGCATCTCTTGATGTGTTTGGTTCTTTTGTGAAATCTGGATTCCTTCACTAAGGCAATGGCTCCAGTATTGTCACAAAAGATTTTCATTGGGCCCGATGCACTAGGTATTACACCTAGATCGGATATGAGCTCCTTCATCCAGACTCCTTCATTTGCTGCTTCTGAAGCAACTATGTACTCTGCTTCACACGTAGATCCCGCCACGATGCTTTGCTTGGAACTGGACCAACTGACCGCTCCATCATTCAAAATAAATACATATCCGGTTTGTGACTTAGAGTCATCCGGATCAGTGTAAAAACTAGTATCGACGTAACCATTTACGACGAGCTCTTTGTCACCTCCATAAACAGGAAACATATCCTTGGTCCTTTTTAGGTACTTCAGGATATTCTTGACCGCTGTCTAGTGATCCACTCCTGGATTACTTTGGTACCTCCCTGCCAGACTTATGGCAAGGGACACATCAGGTCTGGTACACAACATAGCATACATGATAGAACCTATGGCTGAGGCATAGGGAATGACTTTCATTTTCTCTCTATCTTCTGTAGTGGTCGGGCATTGAGTCTGACTCAATTTCACGCCTTGCAACATAGGCAAGAACGCTTTCTTTGACTGATCCATTTTGAACTTCTTCAAAACTTTGTCAAGGTATGTGCTTTGTTAAAGTCCTATTAAGCGTCTTGATCTATCTCTATAGATCAGGATGCCCAATATATAAGCAGCTTCACCGAGGTCTTTCATTGAAAAACTTTTATTCAAGTATCCTTTTATGCTATCCAGAAATTCTACATCATTTCCAATCAATAATATGTCATCCACATATAATATTAGAAATGCTACAGAGCTCCCACTCACTTTCTTGTAAATACAGGCTTCTCCGAAAGTCTGTATAAAACCATATGCTTTGATCATCTCATCAAAGCGTATATTCCAACTCCGAGATGCTTGCACCAGTACATAGATGGATCGCTAGAGCTTGCACACTTTGTTAGCACCTTTAGGATCAACAAAACCTTCTGGTTGCATCATATACAACTCTTCTTTAAGAAATCCATTAAGGATTGCAGTTTTGACATCCATTTGCCAGATTTTGTAATCATAAAATGCGGTAATTGCTAACATGATTCAGACAGACTTAAGCATAGCTACGAGTGAGAAAGTCTCATCGTAGTCAACTCCTTGAACTTGTCGAAAACCTTTTGCGGCAAGTCGAGCTTTGTAGACAGCAACATTACCATCGGCGTCAGTCTTCTTCTTGAAGATCCATTTATTATCTATGCTCACCGATCATCGGGCAAATCCACCAAAGTCCACACTTGTTCTCATACATGGATCCTATCTCGGATTTCATGGCCTCAAGCCATTTATCAGAATCTAGGCTCATCATAGCTTCTTCATAGTTCGTAGGTTCTCCATGGTCTAGTAACATGACTTTTAGAATAGGATTACCATACCACTCTGGTGTCGACCGTGTTCTGGATGACCTACGAGGTTTGGTAGTAACTTGATCTGAAGTTTCATGATCATTATCATTAGCTTCCTCTATATTTGGTGTAGGCATCACGGGAATGAATTTCTCTTATGTGCTACTTTACAAATTGAGAGAAGGTACAATTACCTCATCAAGTTCTACTTTCCTCCCACTCACTTCTTTCGAGAGAAACTCCTTCTCTAGAAAGGTTCCATTCTTGGCAACAAAAATCTTGCCTTCGGATTTGTGGTACAAGGTGTACCCAATTGTTTCCTTAGGGTATCCTATGAAGACGCAATTCTCCGATTTGGGTTTGAGCTTATCAGGCTGAAGCCTTTTGACTTAAGCGTCGCAACCCCGAACTTTAAGAAACAACAGCTTAGGTTTATTGCCTACGGTGTCTCTCAACGGATTTAGACGGTGCCCTATTTAACATGAATGCAGCTATCTCTAATGCATAACCCCAAAACGATAGCGGTAAATCGGTAAGAGACATCATAGATCGCACCATATCTAATAAAATACGGTTACGACGTTCGGACACACCATTACGATGTGGTGTTCCAGGTGGCGTGAGTTGTGAAACTGTTCCACATTGTTTTAAATGAAGGCCAAACTCGTAACTCAAATATTTGCCTCCGCGATCAGATCATAGAAACTTTATTTTCTTGTTACGATGGTTCTCCACTTCTCTCTGAAATTCTTTGAACTTTTCAAATGTTTCAAACTTGTGTTTCATTAAGTAGATATACCCATATCTCCTCAAATCACCTGTGAAGGTTAGAAAATAACGATACCCGCTGCCTGCCTCAACACTTATCGGACCGCATACATCGGTATGTATTATTTCCAATAAGTCATTGGCTCGCTCCATTGTTCTGGAGAACGGAGTTTTAGTCATCTTGCCCATGAGGCATGGTTCACAAGTATCAAGTGATTCCAAAAGTCCATCTGCATGGAGTTTCTTCATGCGTTTTACACGAATATGACCTAAACGGCAGTGGCACAAATATGTTGCACTATCATTATCAACTTTGCATCTTTTGGCATCAATATTATGAATATGTGTATCACCACAATTGAGATTCAATAGAAATAGACCACTCTTCAAGGGTGCATGACCATAAAAGATATTACTCATATAAATAGAACAACCATTATTCTTTGATTTAAATGAATAACCATCTCACACTAAACAAGATCCAGATATAATGTTCATGCTTAACGCTGGCACCAAATAACAATTATTCAGGTCTAAAACTAATCCCGAAGGTAGATGTAGAGGTAGCGTGTCGACGGCAATCACATCGACCTTGGAACCATTCCCGATGCGAATCGTCACCTTGCTTGCCATTCTTCTTGAAGTTAACTTTCCTTCCCTTGCCCTTTTTCTTGAAACTAGTGGTCTTGTTAACCATCAACACTTGATGCTCCTTCTTGATTTCTACCTCCGCAGCTTTGAGCATTGCGAAGAGCTCGGCAATTTCCTTCTCCATCCCTTGCATATTATAGTTCATCTCAAAGCCTTTGTAGCTTGGTGGCAGTGATTGGAGAACTTTGTCAATAACACTATCATCTGGAAGATTAACTCCCAGCTGAGTCAAGTAATTATGATATCTAGACATTCTGAGTATGTGCTCACTAACATAACTGTTCTCCTCTATCTTGCAGCTATAGAACTTGTTGGAGACTTCATATCTCTCAACTCGGGATTTTCTTGAAATATTAACTTCAACTCTTATAACATCTCATATGCTCCATGACGTTGAAAACGTCTTGAAGTCCCGATTCTAAGCCGTAAAGCATGGCACACTAAACTATCGAGTAGTCATCAGATCGAAGTTGCCAGACGTTCAAAACACCAGCATCTGCTCCTGCAGCAAGCCTTTCACCTAGCGGTGCATCAAGGACGTAATTCTTCTGTGCAGCAATAAGGATAATCCTCAAGTTATGGACCCAGTCCTGTAGTTGCTACCATCATCTTTCAACTTTGCTTTCTCTAGGAATGCATTAAAATTCAGGGGAACGGTAGCATGTGCCATTGATCTACAACATAGATATGCAAATACTATCATGACTAAGTTCATGATAAATTAAGTTTAGTTAATCAAATTACTTAAGAACTCCCACTTAGATAGACATCCCTCAAGTCATCTAAATGATAGGTGATCCAAATCAACTAAACCATGTCCGATCATCACGTGAGATGGAGTAGTCATCAATGGTGAACATCTCTATGTTGATCATATCTACTATATAATTCACGTTCGACCTTTCAGTCTCTAGTGTTCCGAGGCCATGTCTGTACATGCTAGGCTCGTCAAGTTTAACCTGAGTATTCCAGATGTGCAAAACTGTTTTGCACCCGTTGTATGTGAATGTAGAGTCTATCACACCCGATCATCACGTGGTGTCTCAACACGATGAACTGTCGCAACGGCGCATACTCAGGGAGAACACTTATACATTGAAATTTTAGTTAAGGGATCATCTTATAATGCTACCGTCGTAATAAGCAGAATAAGATGCATAAAAGATAAACATCACATGCAATCAAAATATGTGACATGATACGGCCATCATCATCTTGTGCTTTTGATCTCCATCTCCAAAGCATCATCATGATCTCCATTGTCACCGGCTCGACACCTTGATCTCCATCGTTGCGTCGTGGTCATCTCGCCAACTATTGCTTCTACATTTATCGCTACCTCATAGTTATAAAGTAAAGCAACTACATGGCGTTTGCATTTCATACAATAGAGAGTACCATAAGGATCCTGCCGGTTGCCGATAACTTTTACAAAACATGATCATCTCATACAATAACGTATATCACATCATGTCTTGACCATATCACATCACAACATGCCCTGCAAAAACAAGTTAGATGTCCTCTACTTTGTTGTTGCCAGTTTTACGTGGCTGCTACGGGCTTCTAGCAATAACCATTTTTACCTATGGCACAAAAACCACAACGGTGATTTCTCAAGTTTGATGTTTTAACCTTCAACAAGGACCGACCTCAGTCAAATTCGATTCAAGTAAAGTAGGAGAAACAGACACCTGCCAGCCACCTTTATGCAAAACTAATTGCATGTCTGTCGGTGGAACCGGTCTCATGAACGTGGTCATGTAAGGTTGGTCTGGGCCGCTTCATCCAACAATACCGCCGAATCAAAATAAGACATTGGTGGTAAGCAGTATGACGATGACCATCCAGAACTCTTTGTGTTCTACTCGTGCATATCGTCTACGTATAGACATGGCTCGTATGCCACTGTTGGGGAACATAGCATGCAATTTCAAAAAACAATCATACGCTCATGCAAGATCTATCTAGGAGATGCATAGCAACGAGAATGGGAGAGTGTGTCTATGTACCCTCGTAGACCATAAGCAGAAGCATTTGATAACATGATTGATGTAGTCAAACTTCTTCTAGCTTCGACAGATCAAGTACTGCACGTGCGACACCTCAGAGTTCTTGACACATTCAGCTCGATGGCGTCTCTCGGCCCTCTTGATCTAGAAAGATGTCGATGAAGTAGATTAGTTTCATCAGCACAATGGCATGGTGAAGTGATCCGCGCATGGCTTCACCTAAGCACCGCGAGAATATGACCAGGGGTGTAAACTATGGAGGGCGGCGTCGCACACGGCTAACACTTGATGTTGTGTGTTCTAGGCGCCCCTCCCCACATATATATAGGTTGGAGGGGAGGAGAGGTAGCCAGGGGTGCCCCAAGTAGGCCGAATCCTACTTGGGGTCTTTCCCAATTCGGCCTCCCCCCTTCCATAATTGCCGGAGAAGAAAAGGGAAGGGGGGAAGAGAGAAGGAAGGGGGGCCCAAACACCCTCTTCTCCTTCTCCTATTTGGCCTCCTTCCATAGGAGGGCGCGCCACCCCTTGTGGACTGGTGTGCTCCCCTCTCATGGCCCATATGGCCCATATATATCTTCTCCGCGGGGGTTCCGGTAACCCCCCCGGTACTCCGATATGTACCCAGTACCCTCCGGATCTCTTCCGGTGTCTGAACACTATCGTCCTATATATCAATCTTTACCTCTTGAGTATTTCGAGACTACTCGTCATGTCCATGTCACCCGGGACTCTGAACAACATTCGATCACCAAATCACATAACTTATATAATACAATATCGTCATCGAACGTTAAGTGTGCGGACCCTATGGGTTCGAGAACTATATATACATGACCGAGACACCTCTCCGCTTAATAACCAATAGCGGAATCTGGATGCTCATATTGGCTCCCACATATTCTACGAAGATCTTTATCGGTCGAACCGTTATGACAACATACGTTATTCCCTTTGTCATCGGTATGTTACTTGCCCGAGATATGATCGTCGGTATCTTCATACATAGTTCAATCTCGTCACCGGCAAGTCTCTTTACTCATTCTGTAATACATCATACTGTAACTAACTCATTAGTCACTTTGCTTGCAAGGCTTCTTATGCTGTGTATTACTGAGAGGGCCCAGAGATACCTCTCCGATACTCGGAGTGACAAATCCTATTCTCGATCTATGCCAACCCAATAAACACCTTCGAAGATACCTGTAGAGCATCTTTATAATCACCTAGTTACATTGTGATGTTTGATAGAATACAAGGCATTCCTCCGGTATCCGGGAGTTGCATAATCTCATAGTCGAAAGAATAAGTATTTGACATGAAGAAAGCAATAGCAATAAAACTGAACGATCAGTAGCAGGGACCAGTAGCGCTTGTTTTTGTGCTACTAGTAGCGCGGGGACCAGCGCTACTGCTATGGCGCTACAGCTATTTTGTAGCAGTAGCGCGTTTCTAGACCAGCACTACTGGTAAGTTCAACTACTAGTAGCACATTTTTAGGCCAGCGCTACTGCTAACATTTATGTTTTTTTAATATTTTGGCGTTGTACATGTTTAAACAAATATATCTTTTATACAATAACAACTCATCATGAACTAGTCTGTTTAAATGGCATATTCCTTACCAGTAGTCATCACCACCAAACAATGTTCGTCAATGAGACATCATATATATAACAAGTTGGTCACTAGTCATAATCACAACTCCTCATCCTCCTCATCAACTCTAACACATTATAGCACATAATAACACATTCTACCTAGGACCTACTCCTCTCATAGGACCTACTCTACCCTCTCTTAGGTAAAATATCATAAAACACGATAGGCATTGACTCTTCATTAAGGAAAATGAACTCTCCATAATGAAGAACGGAGATCATCTTGTCTACAAGTCTTGGCCTATGCATAATGATGCTTCCAAGTAGCTCTCTACGATGGTTGAAACATTTTTTGCAATCATTTATTATCATGGCTTCCTCGCTTTTAGAAATCCAGTATGGACATGAGTGATGTGGATACTGTGGCTGACCTGGCCGTGGTGGCCGTAAGCTCATAACATCAACGCGACCTCTTGGCAACATCAGATGAGGCACACAATCCATCGGGATTTTCTATTCTAAAACATAGTAATAACTTTGTAGTTAGCAATGTAGTTTAGTTTTAGAAAAATTTATGCAAAATATGCACGGATGTCGTAATAGTAGAAAATCTTACCATGCTATCTCCATTGATATTACCATAGCACACCGCATGCACTAGTGGCACATATTGACCATAATTTTGAGGAATTCGATAATAGCTATTGTAATTCTCAAGATCAGTAAAAAATGTGATAAGACCATCTTTCTCCTTATAAGTTAATTGTGCTTCATCATTGTAGTAGCAGGTTCTGTCTACCATCTTCCGTACATTTTTTGAAGAATGAAAATAAGCTGTCAATGGAAATAAGCTGTCAAATATTTTGAAATAAACAATATAAATTACTTAGTAAATATGTTTAAGAAACTCACACAGCGGTAGAACTGGAAGCGTGTCAAGAAGGACCCAAATGGTCATATCATTTTCGTCGATGTCAGGATCACCAAGATCGAAGGTGAGAAGCATACCCTAATGAAAATCATACGCCTTGGAAAGGGCTTCCCAATTCGGGCAACCAAAATTGGATGAGTTCACAGAATTGTATAGTTTTACAACAAAATCATAACCATGATGGGTCCTTAGTTGAATTATCTTTGTCTCCGTGCTTTCATGATCTTCAAAACCCATCTTCTCTAAGACATCGCATCTTGCATGGCATGGGATAAGCTAGTCGAATTGTAAAAGACGGAAATTACACGTTGAAGAAGTAGAGAAGTCGTGCAAAAATAACAAAAAACACTTGTCATCGTTGCGTACCGTATCAACATCGAAGGTCTCTTGGAGCTTGATGCTGAAGCGTCGACCTTCTACCAGGTGAGGCCTGTCGCACAGACCGCGCTCATCTTCGCAGTAATCGCACATAGCGAATTCCCTTTCGTCGTTAGAAATTTCCTAATAGGTAATTAATAATCCATCATGAATACATATGTAGTAGTTTGTAGCACAAACCGCGCTCATCTTTTGCATCCAATAAGCAAATAACTAATAGGTAATTGATAATCCATCATCGAATACATATATAGTAGTTTGTAGCAAAGATCATCATATAATATCACTAATACACCTCGAATAATAGCTCCTCTAGGTTGAGTGGGCCGCGGTGGACACCCAAAGAGAAGGAACCATCACCAGATCATAGCTCCGGTGAGATCCCCAAATAATCTGGCAGGTATTGGAGAACCGGCCGTTCGCCAACGCAACCAAGTAGTGCTGGACGTGCATGTTCTCCTCCGTGACATGGTGTTGTACCACCTGCGCGGGGGACTGAAGCCTCTCCATCGATGCAGGCCCACGTGACCGCCACCAAAGAAGCTCCGGGTCGACGATAGGCTGGCTCCTCACTAATCTGCGCTCACCAGAAGGTAGCACAACCCAGTACCAGCCCGACGGAGCCCAGTCCCGGACATGGCCCTCGGCTCAAGCAGGAGTCCTCCGCCGAGTCGACGACGAGGATGCGGGATAGGCATCGTCGATGTTGAGAACAAAATGCTTAATTATGAAAACAAAATTAATAAACACTTAGCAAAATTTGACATGACCTTTGCTAAAAACAGGACTAATCGAGCGCCTGAAATTTGGCAGAATGTAAACGAATCGACATTTCTAGCAAAACATAGGCCACTCGAAAAAATATGACATGTCCAAAATGTGACACGTTCAAAATATGACATGTCCACTGCAAATTTGCATATAACAGGAAAAATTGCTTTATCTAAAAAAATAACAACAATTGCTTTAACTAAAAAAATACCTAGAATTCTGTTAGCTACACCTAAAACAACTAAAACACCTAAAATTCTGTTAACCACACCTAAAACAACTGAACCACCTAAAATTTTGTTAACTACACCTAAAACAACTAAAACACCTAAAACTCTTTTAAATACACTTAAAACAAATTCAACATTATTCTAAGAACACCTACATTATTCTAAGAACCTACCTTTTTAACTAAAACACCTACAAATTCAACTAAAACACCTATATTATTTAACTAAAACACCTACAAATTTAGCTAAAACACCTAAAAATTAACTACTCTCTAATAACTATAACTAGGGAGGGAGGGAGGAGGAGGAAGGAGGGAGGAGTACCTCTCGGTGGAGGAGGGCCGGCGCCGGGGAGGGCGGCCGGAGTAGGACGCGGGGGCGGCGTCCGGATCGGGGGACGACTGATGATGTTATGTACCTAGGGTAGGGTCATGGACCTATCAAGGATACCATACCCAAGGACATCCTTAGACGAAGCTACCTTCCAGTTGACCAAGAGAGACTCCACTCGACCGGCTAGAAGACACTCGACGAACCTAAAGACACTTGAGCATGAAGACTCACTCGACCATCAGGAGTTCAGGATCTACTCTGTATCCAAACGGTCTGTAATTAAGTAGTCTTAATGGTCATGATGACACTTTATGTAGGGCGTTACCAGTAATGCTCGGCCTTAATGTACTTTAACCCTCTGCTACGTGGGTTGGCTGGGGTCCTGGCGTCCTCTATATAAGCCACCCCCTCCACTGGTAGAAGAGTTCGCACCCCTGTAACTCATATACATATAAACCAGTCGACCGCCTCCGGGCTCCGAGACGTAGGGCTATTACTTCCTTGGAGAAGGGCCTGAACTCGTTAAACACTCGCGTGTACAACTACTTCAAGCTAGGAACGGTCAAGCCCGCCGTTTTGACCGCATTTTGAAACGGGCATAAAAAATTCAAAACAAATAAAAAAATTGGAAAACCTTCGCATTGTGTCATTATATGTGACCAAGGTTCCAGTAAAAATAATAAACTTGTAATACGGTAATTATTTTAAAAAAGTGTTCTCAGAAATGAGCTATCATGCGTGAAGATTCATGGCTTTCAAGCCAAATGATCAATTGTATGGCCACATTCATGGCATAGTTTGTTCAAATGATCTCATATTGTGCACAAGGGTGCATCTTGGAATTCCAAACAATGTTGCCTAAGGAAGTTTTCATTTTCTTTGTACGGAAAATTCATTTTTCATTTTCCGAGTGCCCAAAAGGAGGTTTTTTTGTGAAGGAACTACCAAATATTTGTTGCAAAATTGGACCTAATCAATTTTATAAAATACTAGGCCATATTTAATGCATAATTGACAAAATGGTTGGGTGTCAAAAATTTTGATCCACCTCTGGTGAAAAATACAAATTCTCGTCGATTTAGCTGGAAGCGGGTCAAATTTGAACTGCAGCTGGCTCATAGTTTGCTCTTTATTTTTTCCAAAAATAATTTCTAGGTAAATAAGTATCTATTTAATCAGAAATACATGGTTTGATGGCGAGACATCGAGGTTTGGATGGTGGCCGAGGGCCCCAACTCTAGAGCGCGTAAGCTCGCATGCCCGCCGCGTGGTCACCGCGTGACCGTGGCGTTGCCATGTGTTTTGGGCGGCCTAGGCATGTCTAGTGGGTTGGGCACTCCCCAGGTAGGTGCTTGGAAGAAAATCACAACATAAGATTCTCACGAGGAGACCGAACGATGCTCAAACATGAATAAGCAGCCAAGTGTTTGATTCGCGGTACAGGAAATGCACATGGCTAATGGGCGTGAGTTTTGGCTGAGGACGATCAGTTACTAAGAAGACCGTCTTCACAAATTTTCACCTCAAAAGTAGGAGCCTAGGTGGTACTTGCTTTACAAAGTACCACACTGGACATAAATACGAATGTTGAAGCTGGGCTCAAAATAATGAATGGATTGAGATGGCATTTGGTGGAGGATGGTTATTTGGGCATAGGAAAGCACTGTAGAAAATGGATACCATTTGGACATGCCAAAGTGGTACTTCCTTCACAAAGTGCTGCTCTGAACAGAATAGGAAAATGAATATTTTTGAATTATTTTTGAACTAGGGAAGGAATGTTTTTGACATATTTAATGAAGATATGATCCAAAACATTTATGAGAATTTTTTGGGAATTTTTGGAATAACAGAAATATAGGTTGCTTCACAACCTAGGGCAAAAACTGCCACATGGACATGACACATAGGCAAAACTGATGAGATGGCGCCTAGTCATCACAACCCACCACAATCTACAAGGCTATGACCATCTATATTAGTCATTGACAACTATAAATAAGGCAGCGGACCAGCATTGTTTGCTTTGTGACCATTTCGTGTAAGGAAATTATGACCTTTCTGACCAAAATAGTCGCAATGGTTCAGGGTTTGGAGCCCCCCGAACAGCTTTTGACCAATTGGTCTGAAAGGTCATAGATCTATGACCAATTCTTCCAGGGTCACTGACAGAAGGTCACTAGTTGACATATTTCTTGTAGTGACTTGCCGGTAACGAGATTGAACGAGGTATTGGGATACCAACGATCGAATCTTGGGCAAGTAACGTACCGATTGACAAAGGGAATTGTATACGGGATTACTTGAATCCTCGACATCGTGGTTCATCCGATGAGATCATCGTGGAACATGTGGGAGCCAACATGGATATCCAGATCCCGCTGTTTGTTATTGACCGGAGAGTCGTCTCGGTCATGTCTACGTGTCTCCCGAACCCGTAGGGTCTACACACTTAAGGTTCGATGACGCTAGGGTTGTAGAGATATTAGTATGCGGAAACCCGAAATTTGTTCGGAGTCCCGGATGAGATCCCTGATGTCACGAGGAGTTCCGGAATGGTCCGGAGGTGAAGAATTATATATAGGAAGTCCAGTTTCGACCATCGGGAAAGTTTCGGGGGTCACCGGTATTGTATCGGGACCATCAGAAGGGTCCCGGGGGTCCACCGGGTGGGGCCACCTATCCCGGAGGGCCCCATGGGCTGAAGTGGGAGGGGAACCATCCCCTGGTGGGCTGGTGCGCCCCCCTTGGGCCTCCCCCTGCGCCTAGGGTTGGAAACCCTAGGGGTGGGGGCGCCCCACTTGGCTTGGGGGGCAAGCCACCCCCTTGGCCGCCGCCCCCCTTGAGATCCAATCTCTAGGGGGCCGGCGCCCCCCCAGGGCCCCTATATAAAGAGGGGGAAGGGAGGGCTGCGCAACCCCTGCTCCTGGCGCCTCCCTCTCCCTCTGCAACACCTCTCCCTCTCGTAGAGCTTGGCGAAGCCCTGCCGAGATCACCGCTACTTCCACCACCACGCCGTCGTGCTGCTGGATCTCCATCAACCTCTCCTTCCCCCTTGCTGGATCAAGAAGGAGGAGACGTCTTCCCAACCGTACGTGTGTTGAACGCGGAGGTGCTGTCCGTTCAGCACTAGGATCATCGGTGATTTGGATCACGACAAGTACGACTCCCTCAACCCCGTTCTCTTGAATGCTTCCATGCGCGATCTACAAGGGTATGTAGATGCAATCCTCTCTCTCATTGCTAGGTGACTCCATAGATTGATCTTGGTGAAGCATAGAAAATTTTTATTTTCTGCAACGTTCCCCAACAGTGGTATGAGAGCCAGGTTTATGCGTAGTTTTCTTTGCACAAGTAGAACACAAATTTGTTGTGGGCGTAGATGTTGTCAATTTTCTTGCCACTACTAGTGTTATCTTGTTTCGGCGGCATCGTGGGATGAAGCGACCCGGACCGACCTTACACGTACGCTTACGTGAGACAGGTTCCACCGACTGACATGCACTAGTTGCATAAGGTGGCTAGCGGGTGTCTGTCTCTCCCACTTTAGTCGGATCGGATTTGATGAAAATGGTCCTTATGGAGGGTAAATAGAAATTGGCATATCACGTTGTGGCTTTTACGTAGGTAAGAAACGTTCTTGCTAGAACCCTATTGCAGCCACGTAAAAACATGCAACAACAATTAGAGGACGTCTAACTTGTTTTTGCAGCATGTGCCTTTGTGATGTGATATGGCCAAAAGTTTGTGATGAATGATATATATGTGATGTATGAGATCATGTTCTTGTTAAGGAATCACGACTTGCATGTCAATGAGTATGACAACCGGCAGGAGCCATAGGAGTTGTCTTATTTATTGTATGACCTGTGTGTCAATGAATAAATGCCATGTAATTACTTTACTTTATTGCTAAACCGTTAGCCATAGTAGTAGAAGTAATAGTTGGCGAACAACTTCAAGGAGACACGATGATGGAGATCATGATGATGGAGATCATGGTGTCTTCCCGGTGACGAAGATGATCATGGTGCCCCGAAGATGGAGATCAAAGGAGCAATATGATATTGGCCATATCATGTCACTATTTGATTGCATGTGATGTTTATCATGTTTTTGCATCTTATTTGCTTAGAATGACGGTAGTAAATAAGATGATCCCTCATAATAATTTCAAGAAAGTGTTCCCCTAACTGTGCGCCGTTGTGAAAGTTCGTTGTTTCGAAGCACCACGTGATGATCGGGTGTGATAGATCCTAACATTCACACACAACGGGTGTAAGACAGATTTACACACGCAAAAACACTTAGGTTGACTTGACGAGCCTAGCATGTACAGACATGGCCTCGGAACACAAGAGACCGAAAGGTCGAACATGAGTCGTATGGAAGATACGATCAACATGGAGATGTTCACCGATGATGACTAGCCCGTCCCACGTGATGATTGGACACGGTCTAGTTGAGTCGGATCATGTATCACTTAGATGACTAGAGGGATGTCTAATCTGAGTGGGAGTTCATTAAATAATTTGATTAGATGAACTTAATTATCATGAACTTAGTCTAAAAACCTTTGCAAAATGTCTTGTAGATCAAATGGCCAACGCTCATGTCAACCTCAACTTCAACGCGTTCCTATAGAAAACCAAGCTGAAAGATGATGGAAGCAACTATACGGACTGAGTCCGGAACCTGAGGATCATCCTCATAGCTGCCAAGAAAGCATATGTCCTAGAAGGACCGCTAGGCAGGGGCGGAGCCCAATAGGCCCACCCTGTGGCACAGGCTACAGGGTCCAATCAAAAATTCAGTGCTAATTATCATCTAGAAGGCCCAAGGCTTCAGGGTGGATCGGCAGCTGTGCCACAGGGCCCATATGATCAGCCGCAGAAGGCTCTCAGTTTCTCAACCTGAAGCCCATGAACTATCACATACACACGTTAGCTGCCCACACGGTACGCCCGCAGGCCGAGCAGTTGATTGATCTTGCCCTAAAAAGTGATTAGCAATCCTCTTCTTCGCTCAAAAAAACCAATCCTCTTCTTCTATCTAATCTAGAGAGAAGATGATTAGCGATCCTGATCCGTCTCGTCGTCTCCTGTTTCAACTCGGCGATTCCGAATAGGCGAAGCGAGCACAGCAAATGCGGTGGCGATCGATCCACTCAACCATGATCCGTCAATCAGTTCGTAGGCCGGGCGGCTGGAGGGGGCGGCCGGACGGCCGGACCGCCTACGCGGCTACGCACGGCAGCGATATCTGGCCAGAAAATGAGGCAAGCCAATCGACGGCAATACGCCTAGTCTCCTACGCGGAATGCCCAATGTGGCAATGCCACACTGTAATTTGTTCTTCCCTCTCTATCCTGGCGAAATAGCGACATATTTTTTGTCTAGATTACAATCATCACTCCCTCTATTCGAACTCTCCGTCGATAAACCTTTTATGTTTGGCTTTCCTAAACAATTTTAGATGTTGCAGCAACTGTATGTATGAACTTATAGCTAGCACCTAGTAGATTAAATCTTATTTAAGTATATTTATATGTATGGTTTCGGCAAATGTGGGGCATTAGCCAGAGTTTTAACCTCCAATTGTGCAGACTTCATGTCTTCATCCACTTTGCAATTTTCAGTCTCTTATTTGTAATTTATTTGTTAAATGTAGCTAATAAGGACAAGTGCATTCTTCACAAGATGTTTCACAAGACATGAATTGCGAGGAGGAGCTTTAGTATGATCCAGGGAAGAGGAACCTGAAAGAACATTGTCATCCTAATTTGAAAGATCTGGTAATTTTGTTTTTTGTTCTCTGATGATGTGTTTTAAATTTTGAAAATGCAAGGCATTATTTTCAGGTTGTATTGTTCTTTGTTTTACCATTATATTATGAATATTTTACTGTTGCATTCTGTTTTCATATATTGACTTATGTTATGTCTAAAATCGGTACTACAAGTTGTGAAACACACCCTTATTCAATACCCAGTTGCTTGAAAAAATTTATGCCAAGGTTAAGTGGTGCATCAGGGTAACAATAGCTCTAGGTCCGCCCCTGCCGCTAGGTGACGCACCCATCCCAGAGAACCAAGACGTTATGAACGCTTGGCAGTCACGTGCTGATGATTACTCCCTCGTTCAGTGCGGCATGCTTTACAGCTTAGAACCGGGGATCCAAAAGCGTTTTAAGCAACACGGAGCATATGAGATGTTCGAAGAGCTGAAAATGGTTTTCCAAGCTTATGCCCGGGTCGAGAGATATGAAGTCTCCGACAAGTTCTACACTTGTAAGATGGAGGAAAATAGTTCTGTCAGTGAGCACATACTCAAAATGTCTGGGTTACACAACCGCCTATCCCAGCTGGACATTAACCTCCCGGATGAGGCGGTCATTGACAGAATCCTTCAGTCGCTCCCACCTAGCTACAAGAGCTTTGTGATGAACTTCAATATGCAGGGGATGGTGAAAACTATTCCTGAAGTATTTTCAATGCTGAAATCAGCGGAGGTGGAAATCAAAAAGGAACATCAAGTGTTGATGGTCAATAAAACCACTAAGTTCAAGAAAGGCAAGGGTAAGAAGAACTTCAAGAAGGACGGCAAGGGAGTTGCCGCGCCCGGTAAGCCAGTTGCCGGGAAGAAGCCAAAGAATGGACCCAAACCTGAGACTGAGTGCTTTTATTGCAAGGGAAGCGGACACTAGAAGCGGAGCTGCCCCAAATACTTAGCGGACAAGAAGGCCGGCAACACTAAAGGTATATGTGATATACATGTAATTGATGCGTACCTTACCAGTACTCGTAGTAGCTCCTGGGTATTTGATACCGGTGCGGTTGCTCATGTTTGTAACTCAAAACAGGAGCTGCGGAATAAGTGGAGACTGGCGAAGGACGAGGTGACGATGCGCGTCGGGAATGGTTCCAAGGTCGATGTGATCGCTGTCGGCACGCTACCTCTACATTTACCCACGGGATTAGTTTTAAACCTCAATAATTGTTATTTAGTGCCAGCTTTGAGCATGAACATTGTATCTGGATCTCATTTAATACGAGATGGACTCATTTAAATCCGAGAATAATGGTTGTTCTATTTATATGAGAGATATGTTTTATGGTCATGCCCCGCTGGTCAATGGTTTATTCTTAATGAATCTCGAACGTGATGTTACACATATTCATAGTGTGAATACCAAAAGATGTAAAGTTGATAACGATAGTCCCACATACTTGTGGCACTGTCGCCTTGGTCACATTGGTGTCAAGCGCATGAAGAAGCTCCATGCTGATGGACTTTTAGAGTCTCTCGATTACGAATCATTTGACACATGCGAACCATGCCTCATGGGAAAAATGACCAAGACTCCGTTCTCCGGAACAATGGAGCGAGCAACCAACTTATTGGAAATCATACATACTGATGTGTGCAGTCCAATGAGCGTTGAGGCTCGCGGAGGCTATCATTATGTTCTCACTCTCACTGACGACTTGAGTAGATAGGGGTATGTCTACTTGATGAAACACAAGTCTGAGACCTTTGAAAAGTTCAAGGAATTTCAGAATGAGGTAGAGAATCAACATGACCAAAAGATAAAGTTCTTACGATCAGATCATGGGGGAGAATATTTAAGTCACGAATTTGGTACACACTTAAGGAAATGTGGAATTGTTTCACAACTCACGCCGCCTGGAACACCTCAGCGTAACGGTGTGTCCGAACGTCGAAATTGCACTCTATTGGATATGGTGCGATCTATGATGTCACTCACCGATTTACGCCTATCATTTTGGGGATACGCTCTAGAGACAGCTACATTCACTTTAAATAGGGCACCGTCTAAATCCGTTGAGACGACACCGTATGAATTATGGTTTGGGAAGAAACCTAAGCTGTCGTTTCTAAAAGTTTGGGGATGTGATGCTTATGTCAAGAAACTTCAACCTGAAAAGCTCAAACCCAAGTCGGAAAAATGCGTCTTCATAGGATACCCTAAGGAAACCATTGGGTATACCTTCTACCTAAGATCCGAAGGAAAGATCTTTGTTGCCAAGAACGGGTCCTTTCTGGAGAAAGAGTTTCTCTCGAAAGAAGTAAGTGGGAGGAAAGTGGACCTTGATGAAGTACTACCTCTTGAACCAGAAAGTAGTGCAGCTCAGGAAGATGTTCCTGTGGTGCCTGCACCGACTAGAGAGGAAGTTAATGATGATGATCAAGGTACTTCGGATCAAGTTACTACTAAACTTCATAGGTCCACAATGACACGTTCCACACCAGAGTGGTATGGCAACCCTGTCCTGGAAATCATGTTGTTAGACAACGGTGAACCTTCGAACTATGAAGAAGCGATGGCGGGCCCAGATTCCAACAAATGGCTTAAAGCCATGCAATCCGAGATAGGATCCATGTATGAAAACAAAGTATGGACTTTGACAGACTTGCCCGATGATCGGCGAGCGATAGAGAACTGGATCTTTAAGAAGAAGACGGACGCGGATGGTAATGTTATCATCTATAAAGCTCGACTTGTCACTAAGGGTTATCGACAAGTTCAAGGGGTTGACTACGATGAGACATTCTCTCCCGTAGCGAAGCTGAAGTCCGTCCGAATCATGTTAGCAATTGCCGCATACTATGATTATGAGATATGGCAAATGGATGTCAAAACGGCATTCCTTAATGGCTATCTTAAGGAAGAACTGTATATGATGCTGCCGGAAGGTTTTGTCAATCCTGAGAATGCTGACAAGGTATGCAAACTCCAGCGATCCATTTATGGGCTGGTGCAAGCATCTCGGAGTTGGAACATTCGCTTTGATGAGATGATCAAAGCGTTTGGGTTTATGCAGACTTATGGAGAAGCCTGCGTTTATAAGAAAGTGAGTGGGAGCTCTATAGCATTTCTCATATTATATGTAGATGACATACTTTTGATGGGAAATGATATAGAACTTTTGGACAGCATTAATGCCTACTTGAATAAGTGTTCTTCAATGAAGGACCTTGGAGAAGCTGCTTACATATTAGGCATCAAGATCTATAGGGATAGATCGAGACGCCTCATAGGTCTTTCACAAAGCACATACCTTGATAAGATATTGAAGAAGTTCAATATGGATTAGTCTAAGAAGGGGTTCTTGCCTGTGTTGCAAGGTGTGAAATTGAGCTCAGCTCAATGCCCGACCACGGCAGAAGATAGAGAAAAGATGAGTGTCATCCCCTATGCCTCAGCTATAGGGTCTATTATGTATGCCCTGCTGTGTACCAGACCTGATGTAAAACATTCCCTAAGTTTGGTAGGAAGGTACCAAAGTAATCCCGGCATGGAACTGGACAGCGGTCAAGAACATCCTGAAGTACCTGAAAAGGACTAAGGATATGTTTCTCATATATGGAGGTGACGAAGAGCTCGTCGTAAAGGGTTGCGTCGACGCTAGCTTCGACACAGATCTGGATGACTCTAAGTCACAAACCGGATACGTGTATATTTTGAATGGAGGGGCAGTAAGCTGGTGCAGTTGCAAGCAAAGTGTCGTGGCGGGATCTACATGTGAAGCGGGGTACATGACAGCCTCGGAGGCAGCGCATGAAGCAATCTGGATGAAGGAGTTCATCACCGACCTAGGAGTCATACACAATGCGTCGGGGCCGATCACTCTCTTCTGTGACAACACTGGAGCTATTGCCCTTGCCAAGGAGCCCAGGTTTCACAAGAAGACCAGGCACATCAAGCGTCACTTCAACTCCATTCATGAAAATGTTCAAGATGGAGACTTAGATATTTGCAAAGTGCAATCGGATCTGAATATTGCAGATCCGTTGACTAAACCTCTTCCGCGAGCAAAACATGATCAACACCAGAACTCTATGGGTGTTCGATTCATCACAATGTAACTAGATTATTGACTCTAGTGCAAGTGGGAGACTGTTGGAAATATGCCCTAGAGGCAATAATAAAATGATTATTATTATATTTCCTTGTTCATGATAATTGTCTGTTATTCATGCTATAATTGTGTTATCCGGAAATCGTAATACACGTGTGAATACATAGACCACAACATGTCCCTAGTGAGCCTCTAGTTGACTAGCTCGTTGATCAACAGATAGTCATGGTTTCCTGACTATAGACATTGGATGTCGTTGATAACAGGATCACATCATTAGGAGAATGATGTGATGGACAAGACCCAATCCTAAGCATAGCACAAGATCGTGTAGTTCGTTTGCTAGAGCTTTTCCAATGTCAAGTATCATTTCCTTAGACCATGAGATCGTGTAACTCCCGGATGCCGTAGAAGTGCTTTGGGTGTACCAAACATTACAACGTAACTGGGTGACTATAAAGGTATACTACGGGTATCCCCGAAAGTATCTGTTGGGTTGACACGGATCGAGACTGGGATTTGTCACTCAGTATGACGAAGAGATATCTCTGGGCCCACTCGGTAATGCATCATCATAATGAGCTCAATGTGACCAAGTGTTTGGTCACGGGATCATGCATTACGGTACGAGTAAAGTGACTTGCCAGTAACGAGATTGAGCGAGGTATTGGGATACCGACGATCGAATCTCGGGCCAGTAACGTACCGATTGACAAAGGGAATTGTATACAGGATTACTTGAATCCTCGACATCGTGGTTCATCCGATGAGATCATCGTGGAACATGTGGGAGCCAACATGGGTATCCAGATCCCGCTATTGGTTATTGACCGGAGAGTCGTCTCGGTCATGTCTGCGTGTATCCCGAGCCCGTAGGGTCTACACACTTAAGGTTCGGTGACGCTAGGCTTGTAGAGATATTAGTATGCGGTAACCTGAAAGTTGTTCGGAGTCCCGGATGAGATCCCGGACGTCACGAGGAGTTCCGGAATGGTCCGGAGGTGAAGAATTATATATAGGAAGTCCAGTTTCGGCCATCGGGAAAGTTTCGGGGGTCACCGGTATTGTACCGGGACCACCGGAAGGGTCCCGGGGGTCCACCGGGTGGGGCCACCTATCCCGGAGGGCCCCATGGGCTGAAGTGGGAGGGAAACCAGCCCCTGGTGGGATGGTGCGCCCCCCCTTGGGCCTCCCCCTGCGCCTAGGGTTGGAAACCCTAGGGATGGGGGCGCCCCACTTGGCTTGGGGGGCAAGCCACCCCCTTGGCCGCCGCCCCCCTTGAGATCCAATCTCTAGGGAGCCGGCGCCCCCCCAGGGCCCCTATATAAAGAGGGGGGAGCGAGGGCTGCGTAACCCCTGCTCCTGGCGCCTCCCTCTCCCTCTGCAACACCTCTCCCTCTCGTAGAGCTTGGCGAAGCCCTGCCGAGATCGCCGCTACTTCCACCACCACGCCGTCGTGCTGATGGATCTCATCAACCTCTCCTTCCCCCTTGTTGGATCAAGAAGGAGGAGACGTCTTCCCATCGTACGTGTGTTGAACGCGGAGGTGCTGTCCGTTCAGCACTAGGATCATCGGTGATTTGGATCACGACGAGTACGACTCCCTCAACCCCGTTCTCTTGAACGCTTTCGTGCGCGATCTACAAGGGTATGTAGATGCAATCCTCTCTCTCATTGCTAGGTGACTTCATAGATTGATCTTGGTGAAGCGTAGAAAACTTTTATTTTCTGCAACGTTCCCCAACATAATTGTCCCTGTGTCGCACAAACCCGAGCAATTAGCGACTGAGATGGGCCGGCCCAATTACGATCCGCTACGGTGTCGGTTTTGGGAACCTTCTAGAAGGTTCCAGAACCGGTTGTCACTGGTTTTTTCCTTTTTCCTTTTCTTTCAATCTCGGTTTTTCTATTTGGTTCTTGATTTTTCTTTTTTCGATTCTTGTTTCTTTATTTAATTTTTTATTTATTTTTAATTTCCTTTTCCTTCTCTTTTTTGTTTTCAGAATTTCCAAAAAATTAATTTTTTTAAAAATGTTCAGAAGTTAAGAAATTGTTATTGTTTATAATTTTTGTTCACAAATTGAAAAATGTTCTTCATTTTTTCAAAAATCTTCGCATCTTCGAATAGATGTTCGGTATTTCAAAAACTGTTCATAAGATAAAAAAAATTCCTCTTTCAATATATTGTTCACAAATTACAAATAATGTTTGCTCTTTCCAAATTGTGTTTAGAGTTTTGAAATTTGTTCGCAGATACAAAAATGTCCACTTTTACCGAAACTGTTCATATTGAAAAAACTGTTATTTTATTTCAAAATTTGTTCACAAATTAAAAGAATCTCGTTTTAATATTTGTTTGAAACATTGTTCACATCTTTTGAAAAAATCTCAAAATTTGTTCATAAATTCAGAAAAGTTTCCAATTTTATATTTCTTCGCAGATTCAGAAAGTGTTCACATAATTAAAACTTGTTCGTGATTCTCCAAAAATGTTCCCATTTTTAAAAAAAAACAAAAATTCAAAAAATTTCTGTTCTGAAAATTTGTTCACAAATTTTAAAAATTCCTTTAATAAAATTATTGACAAATTCATAATTTGTTCGCATTTAGTCAAAACTTGTTCGTGATGTCAAAAGAAATTTGGGGTTAGAAAATGTCCCCATTTTTTCAAGATTTATTCACAAATTCAAAAAGTGTTTCTGTTTTAAATTTGGTTCACAATTCAAAAAACATTCATGTTTTTCAAACTTCAAAATTTTTGTCCATGTTTATGAAATTGTTTTGGAATTTTAAAAAATTTTCCCTTTTTCTAAATTTTCCACAAATTCAAAATTGTTCCTGTTTTTGAAATTTGGTTAAAATTCGAATAATTCTTAACATTTTTTTAAAACTCCTGTGTGTTTTTGCCAAAAACAATTGGACTTTAAAAACTATATTCGGAATTTACAAAGAGAAAAATTGAAAAGGAAGAATAATGTGAATCTGTCGATGTGACTAGTTCTAAAGTAGTCACATTGCCATTTCACCAGAAACATGAATCAGTAGTAGTGGCTAGCTAGGTTTGTATAGAAGAGCATGATCGTGAGCTCGAATCCCAGCTGTCGCTCTGAGTTTTTCGTTGCTCTTTTTACACCGCGCGCTGCCTGCATGGCCTGGCCTAGTCAGGCGAATAACCTTTGCGAACCCTCGACATTCTGCCGCAGAATAGGTCAGATAGGAAGTCCCGTGTCGCTCTGCGTTGGGTTCAACTAGTGGAAGCAGGATAGGTGGTCAAGATGTGGGCCGGACCCAATAAGAATAGGATCGGGGCGACCCTGTAGAATAGTTGAAGCCGCACTACTTGGCAGTGGCCCCATAGAACGTCAGGGCTATATCTGGCCTACTTTGCCTAAAAAACAATCTGGCTAAACTTAGCTTCACCCTAAAAAAACCTAGCTTTTCCCCCTAAAATAGCCAACTTTTTTTCCCTAAAAGAGCTAACTTTTTTTTGAACGGGCATCTCTTTTGGGGGCTCGCAACGGGGGCGCCCTAGCTGTGTCTTGCCGCCACGTGTCGTGTGTTGGGTGCACCCACAGGGGCACGGATTCTTCTGGTTTCTGCACATGTTTTCGGGTTTTTTCGTCTTCTGGCTTTTGCCTAACTTTCCCTAGGTTTTGGTGGAAACCCCCATTTTAGAGTTCTTTTTTATATTTTTAGGAAGCAAAGTTTTCTCAAAAAGAAAATGCATAGGTTGTGCTTCTGGCTGAAGCACGGTTGTGCTTTCGTGGAAGCACAAGTTTGCTTCCACGAGAAGCACATGTTGTGCTTTCATGAGAAGCACAACCTATGATTCCCGCTTATGCTTCCACAAGTTGTGCTTCGTTAGAAAAGAGAAAAGCATAGCCTATGATTCTACGAAAAGCACATATTTGCTTCAAGAAGCATGGTTTGTGCTACCGCGAAAAAGGAAAAGCACGGCATGTGCTTCCCCTAAAAAAAGTAAAAACCAAAACTGTGCTTCCGGGTTTCGGTTTTTTTATCCATTTTTTAGTTGCCAATTTTTTCTGGCTTTTATTTTTATTTTTTTCATGTTTCCTTTTTTCTTCTGGTTTTCATTTTTGTGAAAAGAAATTCATCAAAACATATTACCATGGGATCTAGTTTCGGAGATCGAGAAATCTAACAATGAAAACAATTATGTATTTGAAGTTTTGAACGGACGGTTCAAGTGATTTTTTTTAATAAACGAATCTACGGGGAAAAAACTCTCAGTTGAGACAAAGAGGGCGCACATGTTGTGCTCAACCTGTCAGCCCCTGAAAAGGTGAAGAGCAACCTTTGCAAAGATAACCCTTAACGGGTGATTTCAAAGAAAAAATGATCAAAGGACGACTCACGTTTGGTGCTCTCATCAACAGGCATGTCCAAGAGCATGCATATCCTATTCAGTATCATTTTCTTCGTGTACCCATATAGCCCTTTTCTTTTTTCTGTTAACCTGCAAAAAACGCGAGCACAAGGTTGATTCAAATCCGTGATCTCCTTCTCAGTAAACTGTAGTAACCAATAACCATCTTGGAACCACACATGTTGTGATTACTTACTCCAATTTCCTCTTTCTTCTTGGTTTCTTTTTAGTTTTATTTTTAATTTTTCTTTTATTTTTTATTATTCTGTTTCTTTTTTCTAATTTTTATTTTTATAACATTCGTGAATTTTTTTAAAATTTATGGGTTTTTAAGAATTGATGATTTTTTTTCAAAATCAATGAAGTTTATTTGAAAATTGTTGATTTTTTCCAAAATAGATGAACTTTTTTAAATTTTGTGATCTTTTTGAAATGATTGATGAACATTTTTCCAGAATGGATGAACTTTTTTTATAAAACCTGTAAACCTTTTTTTTATTTCACAATTCTAAGTTACGCGCATGAGACGTGCTGCCCTTTAATATTTTTTGAAAGTATCAAAGAACAGGCCGGTGTTTTCTACCAGATCAACAAGACAAAAACGGGGGGAAACTAGGTTGCGTAGCGAGCATCGAGCAGGGCCACAGGAGCGAACTTTTCTGGGCCGCGACGCGCTTGAGGGCCAGATCACGTTTCGGGTGCCGAAGGCAGCACTCCGAGGATTGTACTTATTTTATTTTTCTGGTCCTCCACCACTAATCTATACCTGCTTATAAAGTTTTTTTTTGCGGGGATACCTGCTTATAAAGTTATCAGTGCTTCTACCCGTCCGTCGCTTTTTTAGAACC
>NC_057810.1:706695254-706715813 GCF_018294505.1 Triticum aestivum | reverse complement strand
ACATGACTTTTTTCGTATTTTTCATAATCCCAATGTGTTTTCCTTAAATCAACCCGCAGCCCAGACTTAAGTGACAAAAACAAATCATTTTTCATACTTTTTAGAAAAAACCCCGTCATTCATATTAATTAACGCACAGTTCATCTTTAAGTGACAAATGCTTTTAAAATCCTATGTTTTAAAATGTAACTCCAATTTTAAATTGTAGCATCTGAATATGATGCTATTTTACCCGTTTAACATATTTAATTCTATTTAGGATGTAATTTTAATTGATAGCGCACAATCCGCCTTTTTCCGTACCACCGTTGATCCGTGCTGCAAATGAACACCTTCAAAAATCCGATTCAAGACAAAAAAAACCATCAATAACCACACATGGATGCCTTGACCAAACCTTGCAGGGAAAACGAAAGTTGATGGTCAAAATGAATACCCAAGGGTTTTTAAATGGGAAGAAATTGTACCGGGTAAGCCGGATACGGGTACGGAAAGGCAATACCGATACCCACGTATGGGAACGCGATCGCTAGCATTAACCCAAAATCCCCTCCCCTTACCCATGTGCATGATCTTGTTTAAACACGTTGATCTTCTTTTGTTGACTCATGATTTTCTCTCTGATCTTGTTGATTTTATTATATTGTCTCCTTCATTTGATCATTACATAGTATGGTCCGCAGTAGTAACTTCAATAAAAGAAAAGTAGAGAAAATCATGTCCCTCTTGTTTGTGTTGTAATTAGAAAAAAAAGAAGAAAGAACATATGTGAATGTTTCTCTAAGAAGTTCACTTACATGCTACTCATCCATGAATGTAATTGGACATTATTTGGTGCCATCTAGTTCATGCTTATTGCTATCCACTTTTAAAAAATAATACGCTTTTTTTATTTCACCACACAACAATTCGTGATTTATATGTGCGGAAATGCTAAAATGTGGTATATGTGTGTTGAAATTTTGAAGTATGCATGCTGAAATGTTCTTTACATATGCGGAAATGCTAAAAAGACACGATGAATTGTGAATTGGGTAAGGTGGTCGAGATGGGTAATTTTGCCTGTAGGTATTACTCTCGCACCCTGCCGAGTACGGGTATGGGAATAATTTGAAACCCACGGCGCGGGTACGAGTACGGGTGTTTGGGCGAAAATTATTGAGGCGAGTAAGAGTTTTTTTTTTTGAAACGGAGGCAAAAGATTTGCCTCATATATTAAATGAGGAGGAGAAAGAGTTTGTTACAACACAGTGCCAAGAAACGACATGGCAATTACTCTCGCAATAAGAAAGACCCTAGATTTTTCGCCCCGGGTTTAACCCAAAGGTTGGACTCTTCGATCACATTGTTTAGCAAGACATGCGGAGGGGCACTCTTGTGTCTAAACACCCTTGCATTACGCTCATTCCAGATCACCCATGAAACCAACATGGTTATCGAAGCCTTCGCTTTTCGGTTGGCGGTGCCCTCGGTGCTCAAACTCGCCCACCATTCCTTGATGGAGTCGTACAAGTGCCATGTGGACGTGTCCACGTCGTGGATGCGGAGCTTCTGAATCACCATGTTCCAGAGCCTGAGGGTGAAGCGGCATCTGAAGAATAGATGGGGACCGCATTCCTGCACCCCTCTGCACAAGGGACAAGGGCCACAGTTTGGCCAGCCTCGCCTCTGCAATCTGTCTGCAGTCCAGATCCTATCTTGAAGCGTGAGCCAAGCAAAGAACTTGACTTTCGGAGGGGCCCAAACCTTCCAAACCATTTGGTCCATGGGGGAGAGGACCAAGCCCAAAAACTGCGCCCTGTACGCGGAGGCGGCGGAGTAGTTCCCGGAAGCCGAGTGCTTCCAAAGGATGTCATCGTCGGCAAGCTCATCAAGGTGGACCTCTTGGAGCAGCGTCCATAGGGTGAAGAATTGTGAAACATGCTCAATGGAGGCTGGTGTAGGTGGCCTGATTTTGAGAATCCACGCGCTCTCCTTGAGGGCCTCCCGCACCTTCCAGCGCTTCCGTGAGGAAGCCTCATAAATGAGCGGAGCGATGTCTCTGGGCTTGCGACCCAGAAGCCAAGGAGAGTCCCAAAAAGGTGTCCGCGCACCATTGCCGACCGTGATGGTGGTACATGCGTAGAAAAAATTCAGGTCATCCTCATCACACGGGTTCCCACCTCCAACCCACAGCTTTGTGGGCTCCTTCCACTCATACCAAGGCCACCGCAGACGCAAGGCCCGCGCGAACTTGAAGGTGTTTAGGACCCCAAGCCCACCATAGTCAAGCGGCCTACTGACAGTGTCCCAATTGACCTTGCACTTTGCCCCAGTTGTCTTATCCGATCCCGACCAAAGGAATGCCCGCTCGAGTTTGTCAATGTTTTGCAGGATGGTGGTTTGTATGACAAGCGGTGTGATGAAGTAGATGACTTGGGAAGCGAGAACCGACTTGACGAGCGTCGCGCGTTCAATGGTGGTGATGTTTTGGCCCTCATATGTTGTCAATCTACTCGCCACTTTATCCACTAAGAATTGAAGATCAGCAAGCTTCAGCCTCCAAATCGACAGCGGTAGCCCCAAATAACGGAGCGGAAAGGCAGCCCTAACAGCCGGCAGCCCATGGGTTATGCGGTCCAAGTCGAGGTTGCCACATCTAATGGGCACCATTGAGCTCTTATGGAAGTTAGTGCACAGACCGATGACGTCCCCGAATCCCCTCAGAATGGCCGCCAGGTTGTCCACATCTCTTTTGATGGGCGCAACAAACACAGCCGCATCGTCCGCGTAAAGAGAGTTTAGGCAACCTTTACCTGCACCCGAATCCAGTGGATGCAATGTTGAGGCAACATAGGTGGGATGCCATGTTCAAATAAAGGGCATGAACTTATTGGGGTCTCGAGTCATGATTATTAGGATGGAAGCGTCAAGCGTGTGGTATTCTTTTCTTTGTTGCAGCGCACAGATTCTTTTGCTAGTGAATACACATGTATACTGTATACACAGGGAATGGTGCACCAGATGCACAAATCGTCCATGTGGTAAGCAACCTGAAAAAAACGTTATTATAGGGTGGATACTTGACAGGGTAGGTACAGATGCCGCTAAAAATTACTTTGGCGCATGGATGCGTGTCTTGCTTCCTTGTCGGAAGATTTGAACCAGACGTGCACTGATGAGCCAAGTTTAGTGTACCATCACAAAAAAAAAATTGTGTTTGTGGGGTGACTAAACAGAGCACATGCAGAGTTACTTGTGCCAAGCGAATCCAATCCATTCGTACCACAATGTCGACTATACCGTCCTCGCCCGCGTCCGCTGTCTCGGGTTCGGCGCCGCCGCCGCCGCCGGATGTGGTGGAGGACTGCATGGGCATCGTGCAGCTCCTGAGCGACGGCACCGTGAGGCGCAGCCTGGACTACTCCCACCTGCCGATGCTGAGACACGTCCCCTCCGACCTGCCCGTCCAGTGGAAAGACGTGGTGTACGACGCCGGCAACGGCCTCCGCCTCCGGATGTACAGGCCAACCACCGCCGGCCGCGCAGAGAAGAAGCACCCGAAGCTCCCGGTGCTCGTCTACTTCCACGGCGGAGGCTTCTGCATCGGCAGCTTCGAGTGGCCCAACTTCCACGCGGGCGCGCTCCGGCTGGCCGGCGAGCTCCCGGCGCTCGTGCTCTCCGCCGACTACCGGCTCGCCCCGGAGCACCGCCTCCCCGCCGCGCACCGGGACGCCGAGACCGTCCTCTCGTGGCTCCGCGACCAGGCGGCCGCCGGCACCGACGCCTGGCTCGCCGAGTGCGCCGACTTCGGCCGGGTGTTCGTCTGCGGCGACTCCGCAGGCGGCAACATGGTGCACCACGTCGCCGCCCGCCTCGGCTCGGGCGCCCTCGCGCTCGGTGACCGGGTGCGGGTCGTCGGGTGCGTGATACTCTGGCCCTACTTCGGTGGCGAGGAGAGGACGGCGGCCGAGGCCGAGGCCGAGGCCATGGCGCCGTCGTCCGAGTTCGACCCTGGGAAGAACTTCGACCAGATGTGGCGGCTGGCTTTGCCGGACGGAGCGACCAGGGACCACCCGGCGGCGAACCCGTTCGGGCCGGAGAGCGCCCCGCTCGATGACGTGCGGTTCCCTCCGGTGCTGGTTGCCAAGGCCGGCCGTGACCGGATGCGCGACCGGGTGGCTGAGTACGTGGCGAGGCTCCGGGCCATGGGGAAGCCCGTCGAGCTCGCCGAGTTCGAGGGCCAGGGCCAGGGCTTCTTCGTGTTCGCCCCCTTCGGTGATGCCTCAGACGAGCTGGTCCGAGTGGTCAGGCAATTCATGTGTACGTGTACGGCGACCAGCCACGGGTGATTAACATATGGATCGGATGTAATGCTCTTCTCGCCAGTGCTTATTTCATATTTTCAATGGAAGTGCTGAATATTTTAGATTACAAATGTAAATCGGATGCTTTTTTTTTGTGGGGAATAAATCGGATTCTTACTAATTTTACAACATCTTATGTGCCGCCGGTGCCACATCATGCCATGATTGGTCATAGTATGAGGATCAAAATCACGAAACGCTCATGACCGCCGGTCATATGATGAGTGCATCACTGGTTCTCACTTTCAGTGAAATTTCATTAATTTCTGTACATATTAAAATAGTCTCCTCTCGGTCAAAATACTCCAGTAATTTTGGTAGTACACATAAATTCAAATGATTTTTAAATTAGTTTTGGATTTTTTAGAATTTTTGGTTCAATCTCCATCAAATTCATGTGGAAAATTCGCTCCTTTCGCCGAAATCAAAACCAAAATATGAATTTCACAGAAATGTAGTGATTTCTGCAAGTCTAGAATATTTCTAGAACTTAAATTTAAAACCATATTCAAGCACCATATGCGAAGTGCCACATCATGTCGGATCAGTGCAGGCTTCAGGCATGCTTTGCTAGCGAAAATCAGGGGAGGCGAGGCTGAATTTTGCCGTCCACACTATCCCAACCATTAGCGAGACATTGGCTAGATTTCCTTGTGCATGCAAGGAGTTCTTCTGACCACGCGTGCGATTCACACGCAACTGTTATTGATGTGAGCAATGACCAATGAGGGGGTCCTATCACTATCAATGAGGGGGCATATCATCCGTGCGCCATAACACAAACGAAATAGCCAAACATCCATTTACACTGTGACATCTTATCGCAAACGCTTTCAGAGGGACAATCGTGTGGATGTAAACCATGTTTTGATTGTGTTCTTACATCTATGCTTAGAGTACTGTTCAAAAACCAACCGATTCAACGATGTATCATCCGATTTGTCACTATTCGGTGGGTGAACGATAAGATTATGTCATATCATCGTCGTTTATTGGTTGTGGTGATTTATCGCTCTTGCAAACGATTTATCAGGAATATACTGATAATTTGGGCCTATTTCTACCATTATGTGTGCAAGAACTATGTTTATTTGTATTTCGTGGACCTTGTAACGTAATATGTACCGTTGTCCTATTTTCTTTGTAGTTGTACAAGAATTCAAAGGCAAGCAATCAATGTAACACTTCTATTCAGTATTGTTTTTGTGTTGAATATAGCATGTTTTAGTGCTTGGAACGTGGGATTTACCAAAAAAAAGACTGATTAATAGTCAACCGATAAGATCGATTAATCATCGGATTTCCGATTAATCTCTAATTCTCAGCCGACCAAGACGCTAACGATAAGCGATATCCGTTTTGACCTCTTCCACCAAGTGTTTTGCAGTCTACATGCATCATATTGCATGAACATAATGGTACTATATAAACACTTTATCATTGTCTCCATGGCATGTTTCCAACCGTCCAAAGGTGTTGTGCTTCTGCATCATGTAGTCACACATGGCTAATAATACAATAATCTACCATCGATCCTTACTTGTCTTCCTTCTGTATATGTCTAGGCTAGGATCAATGTAGACTGTAAAATATATTTTTAGTGTTGCGTTGGCAGGGTTTTAAATGCAAAACCTCTTTGATCTGATTGTATTAAGTTCATGCTTTATCCAGTTACTCCAAAATTCTGAGCTGAAGGGAGGAATAGAAAATATGTCTCAACAATCCTTTCACTCCATCAAAATAATAACTTATCAACATTGAGCTATTTATATTAGGGAGGAATAACATGAAGATGATTGAACTTCAAAGTACTAGGTTGTCTGAACAATAACACTCTACGTTGTCACAACAGACATGTGAGAGAAAGAACAATAGTATTCGGTGTCGCGACTCCTTCTTTGCATTGCACTCCTATCAAGATCCTTAGCTATTCTCGGACTGTTGAGACATCTTAGATTAGAGCCCTTTGGGCACGTTTCATCTTTGCAAACTCAACCAGCCTATCGACTTTTGGCAGAACCACCTTGGCGGGTTCCATTTCGCCAAAGCGCTCCATCCATGCCAGCAGAAGCGGAGTCTTGGTGGCGTGTAGAAGCTCCACACCACAAAGCGCCTCGGTTCCTTGCATCCTTGCAACCATACCACCCAACACAACATCAACATATCCGACGTTGTCTCCTCCAAAGAACGGCTTCCCCTTGGAGCATTCCCTCAAGGCCCTCTCTAGCATATCCACCGCCGCTAGCGTTTGCTTTGTCCCTTCATCTTTCTCCTTGTCTGTCTTGCCCACAAACATCTTCCACCATGGCGCGACTAGCTGAAAATACATATGCATACATACAAACATATGCACAAACAATATATATTACGTATAGTGTATCGACAAACTAATAAAACTCGCACGTGCACCGGTAATGATAACTAATGATGAACCTTGTTGTCAATGTAGGTGGCCCAGAATCGAGCCCTAGCGCGTTGGTAGGGGTGGGCGGGGAGGAGAGAGGGTCCTATCCCATGGTAGACCTCATCGATGTACTCCAAGATAGCGAGTGACTCGCATATGGGCATACCATTGTGGATGAGCACGGGCACCTTCTTGTTCACCGGGTTTGACACGAGGAGAAGGTCACTCTTATTTGCAAGGTCCTCTTCCTGGTACTCGTAGCTCAGGCCCTTGAAGTTGAGCGCCAGCCTCACTCGCATCGCGAAAGGGCCCCTCCATGTCCCTAGGAGCTTTAGCTCATGCTCGTCTTCCCCTGCCGCCACTTGTTGCTACGCTAGCTCAAATAAATAATCGATGATTACCGCAAAAAAAATTAAAAACAAATCGATGCAACATCCATAAATTCTCAATGAAAAGAAAATGTGTACGAAGTTTGAACCAGACTATACCGTACATACCATGCCGCCAGCTGTCGTGTAGGGATTATTGATAGAGGACGAGCTTACGATGAGCTTACGGTTCACCGACGTCAAGGAATACACGAAGCGTGCCCTTGAAGGTCGTCCGACTGTTACATGCGGACCCGTGCATGCTGCCGACAGGACGATCTGAGAATTAGGCAAAGCAAGCCCAGGGAGCGCCATGGCGTATGTACGTGGATGCGCACACAGATTTGAGCTCGTATCTAACCGTGCTTGTGTGGTCGGTTCCCGACCCAGGAAGATAGGTAGGACCGTTATATAGACGCATGTACGGTTGATAGGCGAGGGTAATGGATAGCTGCCCAATGTTTCTTCTCTTGGGATAGTCTCTCCTGTTGTGTCAGTTTCCAACTACAGTCCCGTCTCATCGTTGCTGTGTATTTTGCACTCCCAACCATGCACTGAAAACCACTGGAGTACAAATAATCTCATGTCTCCACTGAACCGCACTACATCACGGATCATTTCTACCCAGCTGCTGGTAGGGAATTAACTGCACTATGATTTCTTTACCGGATCAGAGTTCTCTCTAAGGACCGCTTTATACTATAATAAAGTCCTCTACTTTCATACAACAACAGATCCAAGTGTGAATTTTTTTTAAACAAGTTGGGAAAACAACAGAGGGCACGCCCAAAAGCCAAAAACAAGCCAATACAAGACACCTCACACGAGGAATCAACTGTTAGAGCATCTTCAACATGCGCCCAAAAACTGGGCCGCACGCTAAAATCCGTGTTTTTTATGTACCAGATAGCTCCAGCAGAAGCTGTAAAATAGTGGGCACGCAAAAAAGAGTTGGGCGCGCTGAAAAACGCTATCAAAAGCTACAAATTTGAGGCGCCGGATTGCGCGTGCTTCACAATTTACACTGCCTGTTCTTTTGGGCGCGCGTTTTTGGGCATCTGCTAAAGCAATGTTGGGTCCGGTGCACTAAAATTGCTACAGTGGCATGCTAAAACTATTTTAGGGCGCGAAATTTTTGTGCACCTATTGGAGATGGAGCATCTCCAACGGCCGCACAAAAAATCCGCGCCCAATAAACGTTATAGCGCGCCACCATCGCACTTTTAAAGCGCCGCGGGACCAACTTTGTTTTAGCAGGTGCCCAAAAACGCGCGCCCAAAAAACAGACAGTGCAAATTGTGAAGCGCACGCAATCCGGCGCCCTAAATATGCTGCGCGCGATAGAGTTTTTCAGCGCGCGCCCAAAAACTTTTAGCGCTACAGCTTTTGCTGGAGCTGACCGGCGCCCAAAAAAACAAACTTTTAGCGCGCGGAGCTCTTTTTGGGTGCCTGTTGGAGATGCTCTTAGGAGGCGCACCGAGCGGGCGACGGTCGACCACCTGAAGATCATCCATCATGCCCCCTAGTCGGTCCATGTCGATCCCACCGCCTACATATCGGGTGCCACTGTTGCAAAAATGCCAAGAATAAACAGAGTTTGAAGCATGCCGTAAGAAGACCCTCTCTATCACCATCTTCTACCCGTAGTCCATAGGGTCTATACTGGGTGCAACTGCTGCAATAATGTTCGAGACTATACGTTTCTTGCTTCCTTATTGGAGGATTTGGACCAGACGTGCATTGATGAGCCAAGTTTGGTCAAACGAAAAATTGAGCGGTAATGCTAGATACCGGCAGATCCTCGGCCATCCGTTTAGTTCTCAAGATTCGTGCTTCCGATTGCTGTATTACTTGTAAATCGTTTCCCAAATGAAATACCTGAAATACACTCTGCACATTTCCGACATTTGCACAGATATGGTATGTGGGTCCCACGCTTTTCAGGGCCACAAGTGATTAGCATATGGATCGGAATGAGCGCTCTTCTCGCCAGGGCTTGTTTCATTTTTTTCAAAGGAAGTGCTGAATATTTTCAATTACAAATGTAAATATGATGCTCACTAAAATGACAACATCTTATGTGCCGATGGTACCACCTCATGCATGATTGGGCATAGCATAGTTCTCACTTTCAATGAAATTTTATTAATTTCAGCAGATATTACTTTCATTATTAATTAGTTTTGGATTTTTTTTAGAATGTTTTGGTTCAGTCTCAATCAAATTCAAATGGGAATTTTGGTCTTTTCGCCAAAATGAAACCGAAATATGAAATTCACATAAATTTAGTGATTTCGGCAAAGGCTAAAATAGTTCTAAAACTTAGATTTAAAACCTTGTTCAAGCTCCATATGTAAAAGGCCACATCGTGCCGGATCAGTGCATGCTTGATGCAGGCTTTGCTAGCGAAAATAACAGGGGGTGGCCAGGCCGAAGTTTGTCGTCCACACTGTCCCAACCGTTAGGGGGATATTGGCTAGGTTTCCCTGCCCATGCAATGAGATCTTCTGTGCCAACTCCAGTTGTGAGCTGATCAACAAACAACTGCTATCGAAGTGAGCAATGAGGGGGTCCTATCACTAGCAATGAGGGGGCCACATCCTCTGTCCACCATAACGCAAATGAAAATCGCCAAACATCCATTTGCAATGTGACATCTCATCGCATACGTGCTTAGAGGGACAATTGTCACTACAAGAAAAACTGTCTGTAGAGACGTCATATTCAACAGCTAGAGACGTGTTACTTCATCTCTAGGCAACCATAGAGTCGACTTAGTAAAGCGTCTTTGGAGCGTCTCCCCACGGACCGTCTCAAAACGTGTAGACACGTTGGCTAAGCGTCTGTACATGGCATGAGACGCTATATTGGGACGTTCAAAAGCGTCCCTAGATATGAGGCGCTATATTAGGACGTTCAAAAGCGTCAATAGATATGAGACGCTATATTGGGACGTTCAAAAGCGTATCTAGATATGAGACACTATATTGGGACGTTCAAAAGCGTATCTAGATGTGTAGAGTCGTTCTGTTAGATGCGTTTATCACGTCTCTACTCATAGAGCCGGTTCATTCATCATGGGCACTAACTCCTTTCATATACACGCTATGTAGAGATGTTATATTCATCTCTAAATATACTTAACTTTAAAAGTTATTTGATTTATTTTCAATGTGTATTTCATCATTTCAAATCCAGTTACTTCATCACAACACATGCTTGTGTATAATGATCAACATATATTGTCATATAAAGGCATCCACTCATATCACAATTCACATTCATAGGCAACAAATATTATATAAAGGGATCTTCCCATATCACCAATTGTATCACAAGCATCTCATTCGCACAATTTCATTTACGAACAAACACCTTGAGTTCAGAATTGAATCAAATCAAATATTCATATGAAAGATGCAAATAATTAAGAAAAGATCATACAACCAGAATTAAGTTTTCGTATGAAGCCAAATCCTTTACAAAATACATAATATTTGTCCATTTAAAAACTAATTGCTGTGTAGTTGCTCCTCGCTCCTACAATGCACTCCTTTTCTAATCTTGAGCTACCCTAAAAAAGGAAGATAACAGAGAAAAAATTAGAACGTAAGCTTTCAGAGCAGTGTGTGAAGAAATGTACTTGATGAAATTGGTAAGAGATGTACCAGTGTTTGGTGGTTGTTTTGAGGTTGTGAAGGAGTCCTCGGGAATAATGTTTTTGACCTAAAAAGCACATTGATTCTTCATAAATAATAAACCATAAGTATGTACATTGGAGCATAATCGATGATTGTATGGAAGTGTACTTACTGGCTCGATTCAGTAATTTTTTTGAAATTTTAGTATGATATCTAATTAAAATGATTTGAAGTACAACTCTTTTTGCAGCAATAAGAATCTTACAAGTATTTTGTCTTCAGGATGTGAGAACCTATAGCATCAAAATGTTGGACATTCCTCTTGTGGTCTAGACGTTTCCAGCATGGTATAAAAGGGAAACTTAAGGACATAGTCCATCTGAAATTATCAAAGCACAGAATTAGACATAACTTGAGAATAAGCTGCCAGACCAATAGCATATGCTGTCTAGGATTAATTCATGTTCTGATACACTGACTGTTGAAGCCTTGTATAGTTCCAGTACAGTGACAAAGAAATGTGAGGTTCTAGATTCGCAAAATGTACAAAATTAGGCTAGCATGCATCTAATATGTTTGGTACTCAATACTGGAAGAAAAGCAGTATACGCCCCAACCACTTTCCTACTTGTACTACATGGTGTTATACCATCATACTCAATACAGGAATATGAAGTATTGGTATGTGCAGTATAATATATGATCTTTTTGTCTCTAATTGCATGTCTCAATCACTCAAAATAAATCTTTCACCTTTCTTGCAGAATTTGAAGTCCCGGACTAATTTTGCATGGCTGCCATGCTACCTGTTAACAACTACATGTATTCGGTGGAAGGACTGAAACTTCTTTTGCTCAAACACAGTGATAATTGATCTCCGCCAAATTTTCATGCATTGGTAAATACAACAATCTTTGCAGGCATGTTCAATCCAATACTGAATTTTTATGAAGAAAAGAAACACAAGGAAACTGAGAGAAGCGAGCCTGAGCCTAACGTGTAATAACTAACCAGTGTAATTAGCTTATCAGCAAAGAGATTTCATTCATCACATCGTATTCTATTTGATAGTGCCCAGATAAGTAATCAACTGCAGCTTCATTCATTAAATCTAGTCTGAGAATTGGACAAACCTGCCTACATTTAGCCTCCAATTTTGTACTTTGTTGTGCTGCCACCACGGCTCTCTTTGTGTACAATTGAGGTAGGTTCAGGAAGAGAGATAGGGTAAGGGAGACAACGCCGAGGGGAGCGAGGGAGTATCTGCACATGGAGGGAAGACTGGCCTCACCGGCGTCCACCAGTGGTGGCGAGGAGGCCACCAACCTCATCGTCCTCGTCAGGAGGCCCCATCGTCGTTCACCAGCGCTGTCGGCTGGTGCTCCTACCACCCAGCACCTCTGACAACCACTTCGACTGAATCAATCTGCCGCCTCCCTCGTCGAGTCAGATCACAGGTCAAAACCGCCGCCGCCTCCCTCGTCGAGTCAGATCACAGGTCAAAACCGCCGCCGCCTCCACCTTCTCCTCCCACCCTCTCCTTCCTCCGTCAGACTATCTAAGACCAATTTTACTATTGTTGAGTTTTGCCATCTAAAATTAGATTTGACCAAACAGTTGCTCACATATGTCAGAATTGAATTCCAGGCAAGCAAACAATTCACCAAACACTTAGAGTGCATTGCCTACAGGAAGGAAGTAAGGAGACGAAGGAGAAGATGATCCAGACTTGAGATGCATAAATGAAGGAGGCCAGTTTGGTTGATTTGATGATAAAACTGTAGGGGCTATGGGAATCAAGGATCACCTGCTTGACGTGGTGGAGGCTGAAGATGCTGGATGAAGACGAGAGCTGCTTGCGTGGTGGTGTACCGACGGAACGTGCGGCGGAGCTTCGAGTGAAGAATGAGACCTGCGTGGATGCGGCTTCGTGACCGCGAGGACGACGTCGGGAGGAGCATGGCTTCGTGACGGTGAGGATGATGGCGTTGACGGCTCCAACTAGCGAGCTTGCCGATGGAGGAAAACAAGAGTCGCCGGCGGGCGGAGCAAGGGGCGGAGGGCACCCCGTGAGGGCGAGGCTTACACTGTGCGGGGTGCGAGAATGGGCGGCGCGCGGGGTGCGGGGATGGGCGGCGCGCGGGGTTACGATGCCGGCGTAGATTGGAATCGGACAGTTGGATAAATGGGGAGGTGGGGGAGATGGTGGCGAGTAAAATTATCCGGCGACATATATGGAGATAAAAAAATTGAGAGACGCGCGAAGTCTTTTTTTTTTGAATCTACGCGCTAAGTCTTTGCGCGGTAAAGAACGCGCCAAAAAAAATATGCGAAAATAATCCACGAACCTCAGATTTGGTTATAAGTGCAAATAGTTTGGGATCGCCAAGTAATCACATATATGGATAAATATTTTTTATGTTTATTTTTATTGGATAAATCCGCATTCTTAGTTCTTTTTCCAAAAAAGATCAAACTTTACGGGGTAATGTGTATGAAGCAATATGCACGTAGTTTTAATAAAAAGTACAAAGCCAGTGATAGATCAAGGATGTTACTATCTGTTCACGAACGCGTCCGCAAACACACATTCGGGAGCTGGCCATTCATTACTATACCCGAAACGCCTGCATGCATTTTCAAACATAAAAATGAACCAAACAGAGGAATTTTATGCAAACCGGATAAATAAAGTACGATACATTTACATAAACCGGGCGAGGACAAGCAGTGAATCCTCGAGGGCAATCTTGATTGTTAAGACTTTGTATTTATATTAGTTTGTAACTTCTCATATACCTTGTAACACTACTAGGAAAAGGCCTACTAATGGCGCACCTAATTTGACTATTAATGGCGCATTAGTGGTGCGCCATTAGTATATCTTACTAATGGCGCACCACTGGTGCGCCATTAGTATATCTTACTAATGGCGCATCACTGGTGCGCCATTAGTATCTGGTATACTAATGGCGCACTGGAGATGCGCCATTAGTATATCCAAAAGTGCGCCATTAGTATGCCTCCCAGGGGGCCATGTATACCCAGGTGCTTTGGCATACTAATGACGCACAACAACAAGATGCGACATTAGTAACTTCGGCATACTAATGGCGCACCGTTTAATGATGCGCCATTAGTATCCTTTAGCATACTAATGGCGCACTGTCATGTGATGCGCCATTAGTATGAATATTAGTTTTTATTTTATTTTTTTATTTTCTGTTTTTTGCACAGGTTACAAAATGTATAATTGGACAAAATATAGACAGCACACATCAACAACAGATTCATCGAATACAATAGAAGATTAATCTCTCAATACAATTCATCATATTAGTCTCCGAATACAATTCATCATATTAGTCTCCGAATTGAAAAGACCGAACAAAGATAGAACATTATATTACAACTCTCGAGACCGCGAGTAGCGAGTTTGTCTTCACATTACAAGTCGATATCGATCATCTAAACTACCATCACATAGAAGAGAGCTGCGGTCATCACAATGAGCATCATCACGATGAAACTCGTCTTCATCCGGTTCCTCCAACGCTCCCTCCCCTCTCCCGCTAGATAGCGGGCGTATCTAGATTTGGCCTCGACCCTAGTGGTGTATCCTTTGTAACTGTTACCGCTGAATCGGTGAACCTGTCTCCGACGCTCCTCCCAGTCGTCGTAGACTCCGGGAACCTTACCCTTGTACACAACATACCACGGCATCGCTATGCACTAGCCAAACGAAACGTTAGTACCAATTCACAGACAATACATAAGCAATATATAAGTATGCAACAGAACGATCGGAAGAGAAAAGCAAGACATTAATAGCATCGATTACATCTAAGTTGAACGACTCTCGAAACCAAAGAGACATACTACAAGTTCATTAAAGTTTAATTACAACATGAGCCAATCGATGTTTCAGAACTAGACACAACATCACTGCTTTCGACTCGACTCAAGGGACCGGAGCGTGGACGAAGCCGCCGTCTATCGTGGGAGTCATGACATAACGGGCGTTGTCAGCCTGCATTTGTAGCATTGTGTCGATGTCACTGTTGGACGGTTGATTTCTGAGGTAGAACTGCCCCGAGGTACGAAGGACATCTTGATGGATGATTTCCGCAAACTCCGACCGGATGCGAAAGAATTCTTGTCTGATGTCCGCGTCCTGGATTGCCGACACGCTCGCGGCCCAATCTTTGAGTTTACTCGGTAGCAGAAGTTGATGATGGTCCCGTACGATCGCCCGCATGTGATGGATGGCGTAGTAGGCACCCTTCTGACCGCCAGGCGGCTGCTTGACGCAGCAAAACGTCGTATTGTGGGAGAACATGTGCTTGCCGTACTTACGAATAAGCCTGGTGAAGGTGCCTCCAGATTTGGCATAGCCGGGGAGAACATCATCAAGAACCTTCTTGACATTTGTGTAGTCTACGTTCGACTGACGGTCCGGGTCGAAATACGTGGCCATGGAATATTTGGGGCTTAGGAGGATGAGCGTGCAATGTGTGTCACTGCAGAAAACACGGAATGTTAAAAGAAAAACGATCGAAATCTAAGAATTCATATGTTACGGGCCGGTTGAGGGGAGGACTTACTCGGGAAAGTAAGGCACGAGGAAGTTATCCTTATCTTGGTTTGCCGGAATGACGCCTTCGAGGTAAGAACTCACGACTTGCCGGTCCCCAGCGCTGCCCAAGATCTTGGCACGCATGTAAAAGGGGTCGACTATCACGATGTCTTGGGTCTTGTCGCGAATGATCCGCATCTCCATACTCAGCGAAAATAGCCGAATGAAGGTGTAGTGCAGCGGATGAAGGTTAAACATAGCAAAGATGTCATCAAACCGCAGGATGATCTTACCCCTGATGTCGCCATCCACAAAGCCCTTGCCCTCTGGCACCTTGGCCACGAAAACCGGGTATGCCACATCCTTCTCTCTGAGACGCCGCTTCTCCAAAGAAAGAACACTGTCGTGCAGACTCCACATAGCACCGGTTGCAGCATTGAGCATATTTGGCGGTAGCATCTCCCTACCCGCCACATGCACCCTCCTCGAGATATCCTTAGGTGAAGGTGGCCCGTCCTGAGCACGGATCGTACTCGGTGCCGGCTGGCTCGCACCCTTGTTAGTCTTTCTTTTGCGTGCCTTCTTCTTCTCCTGTAATGGGACCGAGTTCTGCTCATAGACCGCCTTCTTGAGTGTGTTGGGGCTGATAATATTTCGCACCACGCCTATCTGAGGCTTGGTGAAGTCGGCAGCTGGAGGCGTCTCCTGAGAGCTGAACAACAGACGACGCCTGTTGCAACTTGGCTTCTCCGCGGTACCAGCTAGATCGCGCACGTCTTTTGTTGGGTTGGTTTCTTGAGAAGGAGGCCCCATGAAGTCGCCATCGTACCCATGATCGGCAAAGTACTGATCGACGTTGGCAAATGTATCGTCGTCGTCGTCGTTCTGATCCTGTGCCATATGCATGTTTGGATCCAGTGGCATAGGGATGTCCGGCACCGTTGCGGCGGTCTTGCCATGGGGCCGACTTGGCGCCGGCACGACTGGCGGTGTTGTCTTTGGGGTGGTGTCCCCCGCCCCCAAACGAATCTGGCTCTTCGGCCAAAGCAGGGGCCAGCTCAGGCAGGCGCTGAGGGTCATCACGTCATCATCGTCGGCCCCGACGGGTCGATTCGGAGGTAACAACTCGTCGCAGCCTGGCAGCACCCGAACCAGTTCAACCCTAAACAAGTTGGGTGGCATCTGGGTACCATGGAACAAGGGGTTGCCCGGTTGAACGATTTTGCCCTTGGCGACATCGACCAACTCGTTGTTCACGAAGTGCAGGAGAGTGCACGAAACGTCGACGACGCCCTGCGAAAACATGTAGGGCGTCAGGGATGCCCAGTCAAAGGCAAGGAGATGAAGTCCTCGGCCGAGAGAGGCTTAATTAGTTACCGTGATGATGGCG
Organism: Triticum aestivum; assembly: GCF_018294505.1. Lineage (NCBI taxonomy): Eukaryota > Viridiplantae > Streptophyta > Magnoliopsida > Poales > Poaceae > Triticum > Triticum aestivum. The sequence goes on along the minus strand of NC_057810.1, from coordinate 706,699,088 downwards.
TCGAGCTCGGCTAATGTCGAGGCACCGCCAACGGCAGGCGTGCAGTTGACGAAGGGGCCGCTTGCTGCAGAGGTGCCGGCTGGCGTACACCCGGGTGCATTAAGCTCCCGTGCCGGCGTCGGAGACACCAATGCCTCCTCCGCCGGAGACACCAATGGCCCCGCCATCGCATTCTGCGAGTTGCTGGCCGTGAAGCTAGGAATCGGGGGCGGCCCCTGTTGGCCGCCCGCAATCCACGCACTCAACCCCTCGATCAAGGTAGGCACAATGGCGGTGATCGTCGCTCCAAGTTGTTGTTGCACTTGCTCTTGGACAATCTTCGAAATCCGCGCCACCCGTGCCTTGAGTTCTTGAACCTCGCGCGCTTGGCTTTCCGAGCTGGTCTTTTTCTCCTTTCGCCCACCACTGTTATAGTATGACGACCATTTTGTCGACAAGCCTTTACCGGCCACATGACCAGCTGACGTCGGCTTACTGAGCTTATCCTTGTTCTTCATTACATTCAACGCCCTATTTAGAGTGGTGTCCCAAGGGTTGCTCTTAGTCGACCCCGCGCTACTGCTTTCAGTCGCCTGCGGAAGGAATGTGAACCATTTAGAAATTTGGCTTCATTAATTAGAATGCAACCATATGGAGCTAATTACGCGGGGGTGTATTCCTTACCAGAACAAGCTCAAGCGCCCTGGTCTTCGGATCCGTGGTAAGCTCCTTTGTTTTCGGGTCCTTCTTGTACCGGGCCCTGACAAAGTTCCTGGTCTGCTTGTCACCGTATTTATCGAAGAGGGGCGGTAGGCCTTGCTCGGCACGGTCCGCCTCCTCCTTGTCCCATATAGGCTCCGCCACTCTGTAACCGCCGGGACCGAGTGTGTGTTCCCCTAAGTTCAGCTCCCGCATTTCTTTCCCCCACTGACTTGATTGGGAGTTTGCGGTGCTCGAGCAATTGATCTTGAAGTCGTTGTAGTCATCTTCGGTGATCGAAGGATTTTTCTCCTTGATCTTCTCATAACTCTCACCTTTCTCGATCATTCTCTTCACATTGCTTTTCCAAGTAGACATGGCCTTGCTCATCTTCGTGAGGGCAGCATTGTTCACTTTATTCCCTTTGAGGCTTGTGTTTTCAAATTCAGCGGGGAACTTGTATCGTTCGTGCAGCTTCGTGAAGAGGAGGTTGCGCAAATTCCCTCGGTCAGGATGCCTCAGGTTCTCGGTGTTGATCGAGACGGTGCTCCGGAGAATGCACTCGAGCTGAAGCGAGTACCCCTTGACTATTCGTTCGGGCGCCATTGGATTCCCGTCGGAGTCCACTTCAGTAACTTCCTCCTTGAGGGTGCGGAGCACGGTCGGGCGCCGGTCCTTCCGTTGCCTCTTCTATTGGCCGCCATCTGTGTGTGCACCGCCATCATCAGTGGTGGCATCCTCGGCGGCACCATCAGTGGTGGCATCAATGGGGTCATCCTCGGCGGTACCATCAGTGGTCTCAGGATCGGTGGGGAAGGCGGCATCCTCATACAAGTGAGGTTGTTCCTCCATCTCCTGGGACAGCTCCCAGAATGCCTTGCCGCCCGAACCCTCGGCCTCATCGTTGTTGGCCATGTTTCTCTCTAAATAGGAACAAAGTTTGGTCAAAAAGTTGGTTATTATCAAGGAACTACATCATTGTCTCATCATTTAGGGTTTGTCGACACCGAGGCATCCTAAAAGCTAAGCTTTTATCATTGAGGATTTTTCGACGCCGAGGCACCCTAAAAGCCTAAGCTTTCATCATTAGTCACAAGTACCCCGGCCCATGCATTAGTCACAAGTACCCCATATGTCCTATTTTTAGCAAAGTCATGCTAAAATTCACGGGAAATTTCAGCATGACCTTTGCTGAAAATAGGACATATGGAGTACCCGAATTTGCTGGAACGGAAGTTAATCGGCTTTCCAGCAAACTCAAGGGCCTCTCGGGTGGACAAGGCAAAAAAGGCCTTCATCACAACATGCAAAAAAGAGAGAGTCACGGACAGTGACATGATACATTTTCATAAAAGCTTGTGGAGCCCGGGGCATCTGAACATTAAGCCCGACTAAGGTGCGCCTGTACCACACCTTAGTATTCTGCAGGACTACACAATGTACCAAGAACTGATTGTCACTGCTACTATTTATTGGACAGCAGTATCTTGCAGAACAAGAGATGCTAAGTTTTAAATCATATATTTGCATTCTTATAAAGTTAATAATCACTGAAATAGGCATAAAGCTGTAGCGACCTTGCCCAAGTAAATCCAGTTATCTGTTTCTAGGAAAGAACATTGGTCATTGCAGTGTAAAACCTGAGAAACACAACACTGACCTTAATCATATATACATATTTGACCAGACACATCAATCAAAGCAGCCTTGCAATATTATGTTCCAGTGCAGTAGAAAATTTACATCAGACTAATTAGGTCCATCTTCCTTTATTTGAGATAGTTAGCTGGAACTTATGAGTAAAACACAAGTCTAATACCAGCGAAAAAATCTAGCATCTTAACCATTAATTTGAGATAGTTTGGTTTGGTGGTTTCAATTTCCAGCCTGATTGGTGATGGTAGTTTGAGTTTGAGGTACCAGTTTAATCTCCAGATTCATCATATCTTAAGAAAATGTTGTGCTAACTGCAAGTCAGACAGCATCTCAATCTCAATCTCAATCTCATCTCATCCAGAGGAGAGTGACAACCAAATCAACGGAAACAATTATGGTACCCATTAAACTAGGAGACAACATTCAGACGCCAGCAGCCATTAAACCAAATCAAGCAACCAAATCAATCAGGCCCTGTTTGATAGTAAAGTATTTTCTAAGTATTCTAAGAATACTGCAATTTTTTCAAATATCATAGTTTTATTTACTGTGACCTGTTTGGTTAGCACTAAATATTGTGTTATTAAAACTAGAGTATTCTTAAAACTGTAGTAATTTCTCTGCATATAAATGAATCTGTTACAATTGATTCTTTTTAACACTCCATCTCTTGTTTGCAGCCTTCCAAACCGACAGACGAAGATTGCTTAACATGTGTGGATCATCTTTTTCTGTCTTACTGCTACAGGTATGTTAAACGGGCAAAATTGCTCAAAACTGTTTTCACTTTGCTTATGTAAAGTACTTTCTATCTTCTTATATCTTCACCAGCTTTTATTGTAAGTATTTCCCCTGTGAATACCACTTATGTGGTTGTAGGCCACTAGGTTGTACTGTTCTTCTTTCTTGTATTGAGTATTTGCCCTGAAGATTTCAAACTTGAGGGAGTTTGCGTTAAATAAGCAGGCTCTTCTTTTGTGAAGTTTTCCACCTCCAGGGGGTTTGTGGTAAATAATTAGGACCTTTTTTGTGAAGATTTCCAACTCTTGGGGATTTGCTGAAAATAAGTAGACCCTATCCTGTTGTAATTTGAAAGTCCAGGGTGTTGCATGTAAGTCAACACAGACCAGCAAGGCCAGGATGTTTGCTGAATCATATACCAGAAACAGTTAATGATCTTCTCTTTCCTGACAAAATCCAAAATAATGCTAAAGATTTTGGGTTTTGCTACAATTAAAGGCAGGGTTCCTCTCGTTAAGAAGGGTTTTGAGGAAAGCATGTTATTGTTTTTTTGTCGTCTCCTTATAATAGTACGAGCCAACACCGGATTCAACTTGTTATACCGGATTCAACACCGGAAAGCATGGTATTGAGTTCAACTTGTTGTGTGTAGATTCCTATGGACGTCAGGTTGAATGTCATGGAATGGATGGACGATGGTGCATACCAGAAACTGAGATGCAGCAAGGGGGAGAGGGGGAGAGGAGGAGGGGGAGCTCA